>NW_026696822.1:0-31339 GCF_030435755.1 Ochotona princeps | reverse complement strand
CACACAAAGAATGCTCCACATGCGGTTTCACATGCCACCAACTCCACATTCACAGGCAACTTCAGCGCCACAGCCGTTTTCAGATAGCCCTCACTGCAAAGGCTCTAGACGCAAATATTGGTAATGTGAGAGCTAATTCAATCAAGGAAACACTGCATGTTGGTGAAGGGCATATTGAAGAAGGATCAGCCGAGTGGTTCTTGTGGGAGAACAACTCCATTTGGCTCACTAACTTCACAAAACCATCAGGCTTCAAGCAGCTCTCAAGGAAACTCAGTTTTCACACTCTATGCTTAGTGCCCTTTGAGTGCCTAGGACTGAAATGAAGCTTGGTGAGCATCCACACAAACGAATGCTCCACATGCGGGTTTCACATGCCACCAACTCCACATTCACAGGCAACTTCAGCGCCACAGCCGTTTTCAGATAGCCCCTCAATGCAAAGGCTCTAGACGCAAATATTGGTGTGAGAGCTAATTCATTCAAGGAAACACTGCATGTTGGTGAAGGGCATATTGAAGAAGGATCAGCCGAGTGGTTCTTGTGGGAGAACAACTCCATTTGGCTCACTAACTTCACACACCATCAGGCTTCCAAGCAGCTCTCAAGGAAACTCAGTTTTCACACTCTATGCTTAGTGCCCTTTGAGTACCTAGGACTGAAATGAACCTGGTAGAGCATCCCACACAAACGAATGCTCCACATGCGGGTTTCACATGCCACCAACTCCACATTCACAGGCAACTTCAGCGCCACAGCCGTTTTCAGATAGCCCTCAATGCAAAGGCTCTAGACGCAAAATATTGGTGTGAGAGCTAATTCAATCAAGGAAACACTGCATGTTGGTGAAGGGCATATTGAAGAAGGATCAGCCGAGTGGTTCTTGTGGAAGAACAACTCCATTTGGCTCACTAACTTCACACACCATCAGGCTTCCAAGCAGCTCTCAAGGAAACTCACTTTTCACACTCTATGCTTAGTGCCCTTTGAGTGCATTATCTAGGAATGAACCTGGTAGAGCATCCCACACAAACGAATGCTCCACATGCGGGGTTCACATGCCACCAACTCCACATTCACAGGCAACTTCAGCGCCACAGCCATTTTCAGATAGCCCTCAATGCAAAGGCTCTAGACGCAAATATTGGTGTGAGAGCTAATTCAATCAAGGAAACACTGCATGTTGGTGAAGGGCATATTGAAGAAGGATCAGCCGAGTGGTTCTTGTGGGAGAACAACTCCATTTGGCTCACTAACTTCACAAACCATCAGGCTTCCAAGCAGCTCTCAAGGAAACTCAGTTTTCACACTCTATGCTTAGTGCCCCTTTGAGTGCCTAGGACTGAAATGAAGCTTGGTGAGCATCCCACACAAACGAATGCTCCACATGCGGGTTTCACATGCCACCAACTCCACATTCACAGCAACTTCAGCGCCACAGCCGTTTTCAGATAGCCCTCAATGCAAAGGCTCTAGACGCAAATATTGGTCGTGAGAGCTAATTCATTCAAGGAAACACTGCATGTTGGTGAAGGGCATATTGAAGAAGGATCAGCCGAGTGGTTCTTGTGGGAGAACAACTCCATTTGGCTCACTAACTTCACACACCATCAGGCTTCCAAGCAGCTCTCAAGGAAACTCAGTTTTCACACTCTATGCTTAGTGCCCTTTGAGTACCTAGGACTGAAATGAAGCTTGGTGAGCATCCCACACAAACGAATACTCCACATGTGGGTTTCACATGCCACCAACTCCACATTCACAGGCAACTTCAGCGCCACAGCCGTTTTCAGATAGCCCTCAATGCAAAGGCTCTAGACGCAAATATTGGTGTGAGAGCTAATTCATTCAAGGAACACTGCATGTTGGTGAAGGGCATATTGAAGAAGGATCAGCCGAGTGGTTCTTGTGGGAGAACAACTCCATTTGGCTCACTAACTTCACATACCATCAGGCTTCCAAGCAGCTCTCAAGGAAACTCAGTTTTCACACTCTATGCTTAGTGCCCTTTGAGTACCTAGGACTGAAATGAAGCTTGGTGAACATCCCACACAAACGAATACTCCACATGTGGGTTTTCACATGCCACCAACTCCACATTCACAGGCAACTTCAGCGCCACAGCCGTTTTCAGATAGCCCTCAATGCAAAGGCTCTAGACGCAAATATTCGGTGTGAGAGCTAATTCATTCAAGGAAACACTGCATGTTGGTGAAGGGCATATTGAAGAAGGATCAGCCGAGTGGTTCTTGTGGGAGAACAACTCCATTTGGCTCACTAACTTCACACACCATCAGGCTTCCAAGCAGCTCTCAAGGAAACTCAGTTTTCACACTCTATGCTTAGTGCCCTTTGAGTACCTAGGACTGAAATGAAGCTTGGTGAGCATCCCACACAAACGAATTCTCCACATGTGGGTTTCACATGCCACCAACTCCGCATTTACAGGCAACTTCAGCGCCACAGCCGTTTTCAGATAGCCCTCAATGCAAAGGCTCTAGACGCAAATATTGGTGTGAGAGCTAATTCAATCAAGGAAACACTGCATGTTGGTGAAGGGCATATTGAAGAAGGATCAGCCGAGTGGTTCTTGTGGGAGAACAACTCCATTTGCTCACTAACTTCACACACCATCAGGCTTCCAAGCAGCTCTCAAGGAAACTCAGTTTTCACACTCTATGCTTAGTGCCCTTTGAGTGCATTATCTAGGAATGAACCTGGTAGAGCATCCCACACAAACGAATGCTCCACATGGCGGGTTTCACATGCCACCAACTCCACATTCACAGGCAACCTCAGTGCCACAGCCGTTTTCAGATAGCCCTCAATGCAAAGGCTCTAGACGCAAATATTGGTGTGAGAGCTAATTCATTCAAGGAAAACACTGCATGTTGGTGAAGGGCATATTGAAGAAGGATCAGCCGAGTGGTTCTTGTGGGAGAACAACTCCATTTGGCTCACTAACTTCACACACCATCAGGCTTCCAAGCAGCTCTCAAGGAAACTCAGTTTTCACACTCTATGATTAGTGCCCTTTGAGTACCTAGGACTGAAATGAAGCTTGGTGAGCATCCCACACAAACGAATGCTCCACATGCCGGTTTCACATGCCACCAACTCCACATTCACAGGCAACTTCAGCGCCACAGCCGTTTTCAGATAGCCCTCAATGCAAAGGCTCTAGATGCAAATATTGGTGTGAGAGCTAATTCATTCAAGGAAACACTGCATGTTGGTGAAGGGCATATTGAAGAAGGATCAGCCGAGTGGTTCTTGTGGGAGAACAACTCCATTTGGCTCACTAACTTCACACACCATCAGGCTTCCAAGCAGCTCTCAAGGAAACTCAGTTTTCACACTCTATACTTAGTGCCCTTTGAGTGCGTTATCTAGGAATGAACCTGGTAGAGCATCCCACACAAACGAATGCTCCACATGCGGGTTTCACATGCCACCAACTCCACATTCACAGGCAACTTCAGCGCCACAGCCGTTTTCAGATAGCCCTCAATGCAAAGGCTCTAGACGCAAATATTGGTGTGAGAGCTAATTCATTCACGGAAACACTGCATGTTGGTGAAGGGCATATTGAAGAAGGATCAGCCGAGTGGTTCTTGTGGAGAGAACAACTCCATTTGGCTCACTAACTTCACACACCATCAGGCTTCCAAGCAGCTCTCAAGGAAACTCAGTTTTCACACTCTATGCTTAGTGCCCTTTGAGTACCTAGGACTGAAATGAAGCTTGGTGAGCATCCCACACAAACGAATGCTCCACATGCGGGTTTCACATGCCACCAACTCCACATTCACAGGCAACTTCAGCGCCACAGCCATTTTCAGATAGCCCTCAATGCAAAGGCTCTAGACGCAAATATTGGGTGTGAGAGCTAATTCAATCAAGGAAACACTGCATGTTGGTGAAAGGCATATTGAAGAAGGATCAGCCGAGTGGTTCTTGTGGGAGAACAACTCCATTTGGCTCACTAACTTCACACACCATCAGGCTTCCAAGCAGCTCTCAAGGAAACTCAGTTTTCACACTCTATGCTTAGTGCCCTTTGAGTACCTAGGACTGAAATGAAGCTTGATGAGCATCCCACACAAACGAATGCTCCACATGCGGGTTTCACATGCCACCAACTCCACATTCACAGGCAACTTCAGCGCCACAGCCGTTTTCAGATAGCCCTCAATGCAAAGGCTCTAGACGCAAATATTGGTGTGAGAGCTAATTCAATCAAGGAAACACTGCATGTTGGTGAAGGGCATATTGAAGAAGGATCAGCCGAGTGGTTCTTGTGGGAGAACAACTCCATTTGGCTCACTAACTTCACACACCATCAGGCTTCCAAGCAGCTCTCAAGGAAACTCAGTTTTCACACTCTATGCTTAGTGCCCTTTGAGTACCTAGGACTGAAATGAAGCTTGGTGAGCATCCCACACAAACGAATGCTCCACATGCGGGTTTCACATGCCACCAACTCCACATTCACAGGCAACTTCAGCGACACAGCCGTTTTCAGATAGCCCTCAATGCAAAGGCTCTAGACGCAAATATTGGTGTGAGAGCTAATTCAATCAAGGAAAAACTGCATGTTGGTGAAGGGCATATTGAAGAAGGATCAGCCGAGTGGTTCTTGTGGGAGAACAACTCCATTTGGCTCACTAACTTCACACACCATCAGGCTTCCAAGCAGCTCTTAAGGAAACTCAGTTTTCACACTCTATGCTTAGTGCCCTTTTGAGTGCCTAGGACTGAAATGAAGCTTGGTGAGCATCCCACACAAACGAATGCTCCACATGCGGGTTTCACATGCCACCAACTCCACATTCACAGGCAACTTCAGCGCCACAGCCGTTTTCAGATAGCCCTCAATGCAAAGGCTCTAGACGCAAATATTGGTGTGAGAGCTAATTCATTCAAGGAAACACTGCATGTTGGTGAAGGGCATATTGAAGAAGGATCAGCCGAGTGGTTCTTGTGGGAGAACAACTCCATTTGGCTCACTAACTTCACACACCATCAGGCTTCCAAGCAGCTCTCAAGGAAACTCAGTTTTCACACTCTATGCTTAGTGCCCTTTGAGTACCTAGGACTGAAATGAAGCTTGGTGAGCATCCCACACAAACGAATGCTCCACATGTGGGTTTCACATGCCACCAACTCCAAATTCTCAGGCAACTTCAGTGCAACAGCCGTTTTCAGATAGCCCTCAATGCAAAGGCTCTAGACGCAAATATTGGTGTGAGAGCTAATTCAATCAATGAAACACTGCATGTTGGTGAAGGGCATATTGAAGAAGGATCAGCCAGGTGGTTCTTGTGGGAGAACAACTCCATTTGGCTCACTAACTTCACACACCATCAGGCTTCCAAGCAGCTCTCAAGGAAACTCAGTTTTCACACTCTATGCTTAGTGCCCTTTGAGTGCGTTATCTAGGAATGAACCTGGTAGAGCATCCCACACAAACGAATGCTCCACATGCGGGTTTCACATGCCACCAACTCCACATTCACAGGCAACTTCAGCGCCACAGCCGTTTTCAGATAACCCTCAATGCAAAGGCTCTAGACGCAAATATTGGTTGTGAGAGCTAATTCATTCAAGGAAACACTGCATGTTGGTGAAGGGCATATTGAAGAAGGATCAGCCGAGTGGTTCTTGTGGGAGAACAACTCCATTTGGCTCACTAACTTCACACACCATCAGGCTTCCAAGCAGCTCTCAAGGAAACTCAGTTTTCACACTCTATGCTTAGTGCCCTTTGAGTGCCTAGGACTGAAATGAAGCTTGGTGAGCATCCCACACAAACGAATGCTCCACATGCGGGTTTCACATGCCACCAACTCCACATTCACAGGCAACTTCAGCGCCACAGCCGTTTTCAGATAGCCCTCAATGCAAAGGCTCTAGACGCAAATATTGGTGTGAGAGCTAATTCAATCAAGGAAACACTGCATGTTGGTGAAGGGCATATTGAAGAAGGATCAGCCGAGTGGTTCTTGTGGGAGAACAACTCCATTTGGCTCACTAACTTCACACACCATCAGGCTTCCAAGCAGCTCTCAAGAAAACTCAGTTTTCACACTCTATGCTTAGTGCCCTTTGAGTGCCTAGGACTGAAATGAAGCTTGGTGAGCATCCCACACAAACGAATGCTCCACATGCGGGTTTCACATGCCACCAACTCCACATTCTCAGGCAACTTCAGCGCCACAGCCGTTTTCAGATAGCCCTCAATGCAAAGGCTCTAGACGCAAATATTGGTGTGAGAGCTAATTCATTCAAGGAAACACTGCATGTTGGTGAAGTGCATATTGAAGAAGGATCAGCCGAGTGGTTCTTGTGGAACAACTCCATTTGGCTCACTAACTTCACACACCATCAGGCTTCCAAGCAGCTCTCAAGGAAACTCAGTTTTCACACTCTATGCTTAGTGCCCTTGGAGTGCGTTATCTAGGAATGAACCTGGTAGAGCATCCCACACAAACGAATGCTCCACATGCGGGGTTTCACATGCCACCAACTCCACATTCACAGGCAACTTCAGTGCAACAGCCGTTTTCAGATAGCCCTCAATGCAAAGGCTCTAGACGCAAATATTGGTGTGAGAGCTAATTCAATCAAGGAAACACTGCATGTTGGTGAAGGGCATATTGAAGAAGGATCAGCCGAGTGGTTCTTGTGGGAGAACAACTCCATTTGGCTCACTAACTTCACACACCATCAGGCTTCCAAGCAGCTCTCAAGGAAACTCAGTTTTCACACTCTATGCTTAGTGCCCTTTGAGTGCATTATCTAGGAATGAACCTGGTAGAGCATCCCACACAAAGAATGCTCCACATGCGGGTTTCACATGCCACCAACTCCACATTCACAGGCAACTTCAGCGCCACAGCCGTTTTTCAGATAGCCCTCACTGCAAAGGCTCTAGACGCAAATATTGGTGTGAGAGCTAATTCAATCAAGGAAACACTGCATGTTGGTGAAGGGCATATTGAAGAAGGATCAGCCGAGTGGTTCTTGTGGGAGAACAACTCCATTTGGCTCACTAACTTCACAAACCATCAGGCTTCCAAGCAGCTCTCAAGGAAACTCAGTTTTCACACTCTATGCTTAGTGCCCTTTGAGTGCCTAGGACTGAAATGAAGCTTGGTGAGCATCCCACACGAACGAAATGCTCCACATGCGGGTTTCACATGCCACCAACTCCACATTCTCAGGCAACTTCAGCGCCACAGCCGTTTTCAGATAGCCCTCAATGCAAAGGCTCTAGACGCAAATATTGGTGTGAGAGCTAATTCATTCAAGGAAACACTGCATGTTGGTGAAGGGCATATTGAAGAAGGATCAGCCAGGTGGTTCTTGTGGGAGAACAACTCCATTTGGCTCACTAACTTCACACACCATCAGGCTTCCAAGCAGCTCTCAAGGAAACTCAGTTTTCACACTCTATGCTTAGTGCCCTTTTGAGTGCCTAGGACTGAAATGAAGCTTGGTGAGCATCCCACACAAACGAATGCTCCACATGCGGGTTTTCACATGCCACCAACTCCACATTCACAGGCAACTTCAGTGCAACAGCCGTTTTCAGATAGCACTCAATGCAAAGGCTCTAGACGCAAATATTGGATGTGAGAGCTAATTCAATCAAGGAAACACTGCATGTTGGTGAAGGGCATATTGAAGAAGGATCAGCCGAGTGGTTCTTGTGGAACAACTCCATTTGGCTCACTAACTTCACACACCATCAGGCTTCCAAGCAGCTCTCAAGGAAACTCAGTTTTCACACTCTATGCTTAGTGCCCTTTGAGTGCATTATCTAGGAATGAACCTGGTAGAGCATCCCACACAAACGAATGCTCCACATGCGGGTTTCACATGCCACCAACTCCACATTCACAGGCAACTTCAGCGCCACAGCCGTTTTCAGATAGCCCTCAATGCAAAGGCTCTAGACGCAAATATTGGTGTGAGAGCTAATTCAATCAAGGAAACACTGCATGTTGTTGAAGGGCATATTGAAGAAGGATCAGCCGAGTGGTTCTTGTGGGAGAACAACTCCATTTGGCTCACTAACTTCACACACCATCAGGCTTCCAAGCAGCTCTCAAGGAAACTCAGTTTTCACACTCTATGCTTAGTGCCCTTTGAGTGCGTTATCTAGGAATGAACATGGTAGAGCATCCCACACAAACGAATGCTCCACATGCGGGTTTCACATGCCACCAACTCCACATTCACAGGCAACTTCAGCGCCACAGCCGTTTTCAGATAGCACTCAATGCAAAGGCTCTAGACGCAAATATTGGTGTGAGAGCTAATTCATTCAAGGAAACACTGCATGTTGGTGAAGGGCATATTGAAGAAGGATCAGCCAGGAGGTTCTTGTGGGAGAACAACTCCATTTGGCTCACTAACTTCACACACCATCAGGCTTCCAAGCAGCTCTCAAGGAAACTCAGTTTTCACACTCTATGCTTAGTGCCCTTTTGAGTGCCTAGGACTGAAATGAAGCTTGGTGAGCATCCCACACAAACGAATGCTCCACATGCGGGTTTCACATGCCACCAACTCCACATTCACAGGCAACTTCAGTGCAACAGCCGTTTTCAGATAGCACTCAATGCAAAGGCTCTAGACGCAAATATTGGTGTGAGAGCTAATTCAATCAAGGAAACACTGCATGTTGGTGAAGGGCATATTGAAGAAGGATCAGCCGAGTGGTTCTTGTGGAACAACTCCATTTGGCTCACTAACTTCACACACCATCAGGCTTCCAAGCAGCTCTCAAGGAAACTCAGTTTTCACACTCTATGCTTAGTGCCCTTTGAGTGCATTATCTAGGAATGAACCTGGTAGAGCATCCCACACAAACGAATGCTCCACATGCGGGTTTCACATGCCACCAACTCCACATTCACAGGCAACTTCAGCGCCACAGCCGTTTTCAGATAGCACTCAATGCAAAGGCTCTAGACGCAAATATTGGTGTGAGAGCTAATTCAATCAAGGAAACACTGCATGTTATTGAAGGGCATATTGAAGAAGGATCAGCCGAGTGGTTCTTGTGGGAGAACAACTCCATTTGGCTCACTAACTTCACACACCATCAGGCTTCCAAGCAGCTCTCAAGGAAACTCAGTTTTCACACTCTATGCTTAGTGCCCTTTGAGTGCCTAGGACTGAAATGAAGCTTGGTGAGCATCCCACACAAACGAATGCTCCACATGCGGGTTTCACATGCCACCAACTCCACATTCTCAGGCAACTTCAGCGCCACAGCCGTTTTCAGATAGCCCTCAATGCAAAGGCTCTAGACGCAAATATTGGTGTGAGAGCTAATTCAATCAATGAAACACTGCATGTTGGTGAAGGGCATATTGAAGAAGGATCAGCCAGGTGGTTCTTGTGGGAGAACAACTCCATTTGGCTCACTAACTTCACACACCATCAGGCTTCCAAGCAGCTCTCAAGGAAACTCAGTTTTCACACTCTATGCTTAGTGCCCTTTGAGTGCCTAGGACTGAAATGAAGCTTGGTGAGCATCCTACACAAACGAATGCTCCACATGCGGGTTTCATAGGCCACCAACTCCACATTCACAGGCAACTTCAGCGCCACAGCCGTTTTCAGACAGCACTCAATGCAAAGGGCTCTAGACGCAAATATTGGTGTGAGAGCTAATTCAATCAAGGAAACACTGCATGTTGGTGAAGGGCATATTGAAGAAGGATCAGCCGAGTGGTTCTTGTGGGAGAACAACTCCATTTGGCTCACTAACTTCACACACCATCAGGCTTCCAAGCAGCTCTCAAGGAAACTCAGTTTTCACACTCTATGCTTAGTGCCCTTTGAGTGCATTATCTAGGAATGAACCTGGTAGAGCATGCCATACAAACGAATGCTCCACATGCGGGTTTCACATGCCACCAACTCCACATTCACAGGCAGCTTCAGCGCCACAGCCGTGTTCAGATAGCCCTCAATGCAAAGGCTCTAGACGCAAATATTGGTGTGAGAGCTAATTCATTCAAGGAAACACTGCATGTTGGTGAAGGGCATATTGAAGAAGGATCAGCCGAGTGGTTCTTGTGGGAGAACAACTCCATTTGGCTCAACTAACTTCACACACCATCAGGCTTCCAAGCAGCTCTCAAGGAAACTCAGTTTTCACACTCTATGCTTAGTGCCCTTTGAGTGCATTATCTAGGTATGAACCTGGTAGAGCATCCCACACAAACGAATGCTCCACATGCGGGTTTCACATGCCACCAACTCCACATTTTCAGGCAACTTCAGCGCCACAGCCGTTTTCAGATAGCCCTCAATGCAAAGGCTCCAGACGCAAATATTGGTGTGAGAGCTAATTCATTCAAGGAAACACTGCATGTTGGTGAAGGGCATATTGAAGAAGGATCAGCCGAGTGGTTCTTGTGGGAGAACAACTCCATTTGGCTCACTAACTTCACACACCATCAGGCTTCCAAGCAGCTCTCAAGGAAACTCAGTTTTCACACTCTATGCTTAGTGCCCTTTGAGTGCATTATCTAGGTATGAACCTGGTAGAGCATCCCACACAAACGAATGCTCCACATGCGGGTTTCACATGCCACCAACTCCACATTCTCATGCAACTTCAGCGCCACAGCCGTTTTCAGATAGCCCTCAATGCAAAGGCTCTAGACGCAAATATTGGTGTGAGAGCTAATTCAATCAAAGAAACACTGCATGTTGGTGAAGGGCATATTGAAGAAGGATCAGCCGAGTGGTTTCTTGTGGGAGAACAACTCCATTTGGCTCACTAACTTCACACACCATCAGGCTTCCAAGCAGCTCTCAAGGAAACTCAGTTTTCACACTCTATGCTTGGTGTCCTTTGAGTGCCTAGGACTGAAATGAAGCTTGGTGAGCATCCCACACAAACAAATGCTCCACATGCGGGTTTCACATGCCACCAACTCCACATTCTCAGGCAACTTCAGCGCCACAGCCGTTTTCAGATAGCCCTCAATGCAAAGGCTCTAGACGCAAATATTGGTGTGAGAGCTAATTCATTCAAGGAAACACTGCATGTTGGTGAAGGGCATATTGAAGAAGGATCAGCCGAGTGGTTCTTGTGGGAGAACAACTCCATTTGGCTCACTAACTTCACACACCATCAGGCTTCCAAGCAGCTCTCAAGGAAACTCAGTTTTCACACTCTATGCTTAGTGCCTTTTGAGTGCGTTATCTAGGAATGAACCTGGTAGAGCATCCCACACAAACGAATGCTCCACATGCGGGTTTCACATGCCACCAACTCCACATTCTCAGGCAACTTCAGCGCCACAGCCGTTTTCAGATAGCCCTCAATGCAAAGGCTCTAGACGCAAATATTTGTGTGGGAGTTAATTCAATCAAGGAAACACTGCATGTTGGTGAAGGGCATATTGAAGAAGGATCAGCCAGGTGGTTCTTGTGGGAGAACAACTCCATTTGGCTCACTAACTTCACACACCATCAGGCTTCCAAGCAGCTCTCAAGGAAACTCAGTTTTCACACTCTATGCTTAGTGCCCTTTGAGTGCCTAGGACTGAAAGAAGCTTGGTGAGCATCCCACACAAACGAATGCTCCACATGCGGGTTTCACATGCCACCAACTCCACATTCACAGGCAACTTCAGCGCCACAGCCGTTTTCAGATAGCCCTCAATGCAAAGCCTCTAGACGCAAATATTGGTGTGAGAGCTAATTCATTCAAGGAAACACTGCATGTTGGTGAAGGGCATATTGAAGAAGGATCAGCCGAGTGGTTCTTGTGGGAGAACAACTCCATTTGGCTCACTAACTTCACAAACCATCAGGCTTCCAAGCAGCTCTCAAGGAAACTCAGTTTTCACACTCTATGCTTAGTGCCCTTTGAGTGCCTAGGACTGAAATGAAGCTTGGTGAGCATCCCACACAAACGAATGCTCCACATGCGGGTTTCACATGCCACCAACTCCACATTCTCAGGCAACTTCAGCGCCACAGCCGTTTTCAGATAGCACTCAATGCAAAGGCTCTAGACGCAAATATTGGTGTGAGAGCTAATTCATTCAAGGAAACACTGCATGTTGGTGAAGGGCATATTGAAGAAGGATCAGCCGAGTGGTTCTTGTGGGAGAACAACTCCATTTGACTAACTTCACACACCATCAGGCTTCCAAGCAGCTCTCAAGGAAACTCAGTTTTCACACTCTATGCTTAGTGCCCTTTGAGTGCATTATCTAGGAATGAACCTGGTAGAGCATCCCACACAAACGAATGCTCCACATGCGGGTTTCACATGCCACCAACTCCACATTCACAGGCAACTTCAGCGCCACAGCCGTTTTCAGATAGCACTCAATGCAAAGGCTCTAGACGCAAATATTGGTGTGAGAGCTAATTCAATCAAGGAAACACTGCGTGTTGGTGAAGGGCATATTGAAGAAGGATCAGCCGAGTGGTTCTTGTGGGAGAACAACTCCATTTGGCTCACTAACTTCACACACCATCAGGCTTCCAAGCAGCTCTCAAGGAAACTCAGTTTTCACACTCTATTCTTAGTGCCCTTTGAGTGCATTATCTAAGAATGAACCTGGTAGCGCATCCCACACAAACGAATGCTCCACATGCGGGTTTCACATGCCACCAACTCCACATTCTCATGCAACTTCAGCGCCACAGCCGTTTTCAGATAGCCCTCAATGCAAAGGCTCTAGACGCAAATATTGGTGTGAGAGCTGATTCAATCAAAGAAACACTGCATGTTGGTGAAGGGCATATTGAAGAAGGATCAGCCGAGTGGTTCTTGTGGGAAAACAACTCCATTTGACTCACTAACTTCACAAACTATCAGGCTTCCAAGCAGCTCTCAAGGAAACTCAGTTTTCACACTCTATGCTTAGTGCCCTTTGAGTGCCTAGGACTGAAAGGAAGCTTGGTGAGCATCCCACACAAACGAATGCTCCACATGCGGGTTTCACATGCCAATAACTCCACATTCTCAGGCAACTTCAGCGCCACAGCCGTTTTCAGATAGCCCTCAATGCAAAGGCTCTAGACGCAAATATTTGTGTGAGAGCTAATTCAATCAAGGAAACACTGCATGTTGGTGAAGGGCATATTGAAGAAGGATCAGCCGAGTGGTTCTTGTGGGAGAACAACTCCATTTGGCTCACTAACTTCACACACCATCAGGCTTCCAAGCAGCTCTCAAGGAATCTCAGGTTTCACACTGAATGCTTAGTGCCCTTTAAGTGCCTAGGACTGAAAGGAAGCTTGGTGAGCATTACACACAAACGAATGCTCCACATGCGGGTTTCACATGCCACCAACTCCACATTCTCAGGCAACTTCAGCGCCACAGCTGTTTTCAGATAGCCCTCAATGCAAAGGCTCTAGACGCAAATATTGGTGTGAGAGTTAATTCAATCAAGGAAACACTGCATGTTGGTGAAGGGCATATTGAAGAAGGATCAGCCCAGTGGTTCTTGTGGGAGAACAACTCCATTTGGCTCACTAACTTCACAAACCATCAGGCTTCCAAGCAGCTCTCAAGGAAACTCAGTTTTCACACTCTATGCTTAGTGCCCTTTGAGTACCTAGGACTGAAATGAAGCTTGGTGAGCATCTCACACAAACGAATGCTCTAATGCTCCACATGCGGGTTTCACATGCACCAACTCCACATTCTCAGGCAACTTCAGCGCACAGCCGTTTTCAGATAGCCCTCAATGCAAAGGCTCTAGACGCAATATTGTGTGAGAGCTAATTCATTCAAGGAAACACTGCATGTTGGGAAGGGCATATTAAAGAAGGATCAGCCGAGTGTTTCTTGTGTGGAGAACAACTCCATTTGGCTCACTAACTTCACACACCATCAGGCTTCCAAGCAGCTCTCAAGGAAACTCAGTTTTCACACTCTATGCTTAGTGCCCTTTGAGTGCCTAGGACTGAAGAAGCTTGGTGAGCATCCCACACAAACGAATGCTCCACATGCGGGTTTCACATGCCACCAACTCCACATTCACAGGCAACTTCAGCGCCACAGCCGTTTTCAGATAGCACTCAATGCAAAGGCTCTAGACGCAAATATTGGTGTGAGAGCTAATTCAATCAAGGAAACACTGCATGTTGGTGAAGGGCATATTGAAGAAGGATCAGCCGAGTGGTTCTTGTGGGAGAACAACTCCATTTGGCTCACTAACTTCACAAACCATCAGGCTTCCAAGCAGCTCTCAAGGAAACTCAGTTTTCACACTCTATGCTTAGTGCCCTTTGAGTGCCTAGGACTGAAATGAAGCTTGGTGAGCATCCCACACAAACGAATGCTCCACATGCGGGTTTCACATGCCACCAACTCCACATTCTCAGGCAACTTCAGCGCCACAGCCGTTTTCAGATAGCACTCAATGCAAAGGCTCTAGACGCAAATATTGGTGTGAGAGCTAATTCATTCAAGGAAACACTGCATGTTGGTGAAGGACATATTGAAGAAGGATCAGCCGAGTGGTTCTTGTGGGAGAACAACTCCATTTGACTAACTTCACACACCATCAGGCTTCCAAGCAGCTCTCAAGGAAACTCAGTTTTCACACTCTATGCTTAGTGCCCTTGAGTGCGTTATCTAGGATTGAACCTGGTAGAGCATCCCACACAAACGAATGCTCCACATGCGGGTTTCACATGCCACCAACTCCACATTCACAGGCAACTTCAGCGCCACAGCCGTTTTCAGATAGCACTCAATGCAAAGGCTCTAGACGCAAATATTGGTGTGAGAGCTAATTGAATCAAGGAAACACTGCATGTTGGTGAAGGGCATATTGAAGAAGGATCAGCCGAGTGGTTCTTGTGGGAGAACAACTCCATTTGGCTCACTAACTTCACACACCATCAGGCTTCCAAGCAGCTCTCAAGGAAACTCAGTTTTCACACTCTATGCTTAGTGCCCTTTGAGTGCATTATCTAAGAATGAACCTGGTAGCGCATCCCACACAAACGAATGCTCCACATGCGGGTTTCACATGCCACCAACTCCACATTCTCATGCAACTTCAGCGCCACAGCCGTTTTCAGATAGCCCTCAATGCAAAGGCTCTAGACGCAAATATTGGTGTGAGAGCTAATTCAATCAAGGAAACACTGCATGTTGGTGAAGGGCTATTGAAGAAGGATCAGCCGAGTGGTTCTTGTGGGAGAACAACTCCATTTGGCTCACTAACTTCACACACCATCAGGCTTCCAAGCAGCTCTCAAGGAAACTCAGTTTTCAAACTCTATGCTTAGTGCCCTTTGAGTACCTAGGACTGAAATGAAGCTTGGTGACGATCCCACACAAACGAATGCTCCACATGCGGGTTTCACATGCCACCAACTATACATTCTCAGGCAACTTCAGCGCCACAGCCGTTTTCAGATAGCCCTCAATGCAAAGGCTCTAGACGCAAATATTGGTGTGAGAGTTAATTCAATCAAGGAAACACTGCATGTTGGTGAAGGGCATATTGAAGAAGGATCAGCTTAGTGGTTCTTGTGGAGAACAACTCCATTTGTGCTCACTAACTTCACACACCATCAGGCTTCCAAGCAGCTCTCAAGGAAACTCAGTTTTCACACTCTATGCTTAGTGCCCTCTGAGTGCATTATCTAGGAATGAACCTGATAGAGCATCCCACGCAAACGAATGCTCCACATGCGGGTTTCACATGCCACCAACTCCACATTCTCAGGCAACTTCAGCGCCACAGCCGTTTTCAGATAGCCCTCAATGCAAAGGCTCTAGACGCAAATATTGGTGTGAGAGCTAATTCATTCAAGGAAACACTGCATGTTGGTGAAGGGCATATTAAAGAAGGATCAGCCGAGTGGTTCTTGTGTGGAGAACAACTCCATTTGGCTCACTAACTTCACACACGATCAGGCTTCCAAGCAGCTCTCAAGGAAACTCAGTTTTCACACTCTATGCTTAGTGCCCTTTGAGTACCTAGGACTGAAATGAAGCTTGGTGAGCATCTCACACAAACGAATGCTCCACATGCGGGTTTCACATGCCACCAACTCCACATTCTCAGGCAACTTCAGCGCCACAGCCGTTTTCAGATAGCCCTCAATGCAAAGGCTCTAGACGCAAATATTGGTGTGAGAGCTAATTCATTCAAGGAAACACTGCATGTTGGTGAAGGGCATATTGAAGAAGGATCAGCCGAGTGTTTCTTGTGTGGAGAACAACTCCATTTGGCTCACTAACTTCACACACCATCAGGCTTCCAAGCAGCTCTCAAGGAAACTCAGTTTTCACACTCTATGCTTAGTGCCCTTTGAGTGCCTAGGACTGAAAGAAGCTTGGTGAGCATCCCACACAAACGAATGCTCCACATGCGGGTTTCACATGCCACCAACTCCACATTCACAGGCAACTTCAGCGCCACAGCCGTTTTCAGATAGCACTCAATGCAAAGGCTCTAGACGCAAATATTGGTGTGAGAGCTAATTCAATCAAGGAAACACTGCATGTTGGTGAAGGGCATATTGAAGAAGGATCAGCCGAGTGGTTCTTGTGGGAGAACAACTCCATTCGGCTCACTAACTTCACAAACCATCAGGCTTCCAAGCAGCTCTCAAGGAAACTCAGTTTTCACACTCTATGCTTAGTGCCCTTTCAGTGCCTAGGACTGAATTAAGCTTGGTGAGCATCCCACACAAACGAATGCTCCACATGCGGGTTTCACATGCCACCAACTCCACATTCTCAGGCAACTTCAGCGCCACAGCCGTTTTCAGATAGCCCTCAATGCAAAGGCTCTAGACGCAAATATTGGTGTGAGAGCTAATTCATTCAAGGAAACACTGCATGTTGGTGAAGGACATATTGAAGAAGGATCAGCCGAGTGGTTCTTGTGGGAGAACAACTCCATTTGACTAACTTCACACACCATCAGGCTTCCAAGCAGCTCTCAAGGAAACTCAGTTTTCACACTCTATGCTTAGTGCCCTTTGAGTGCATTATCTAGGAATGAACCTGGTAGAGCATCCCACACAAACGAATGCTCCACATGCGGGTTTCACATGCCACCAACTCCACATTCTCAGGCAACTTCAGCGCCACAGCCGTTTTCAGATAGCCCTCAATGCAAAGGCTCTAGACGCAAATATTGGTGTGAGAGCTAATTGAATCAAGGAAACACTGCATGTTGGTGAAGGGCATATTGAAGAAGGATCAGCCGAGTGTTCTTGTGGGAGAACAACTCCATTTGGCTCACTAACTTCACACACCATCAGGCTTCCAAGCAGCTCTCAAGGAACTCAGTTTTCACACTCTATGCTTAGTGCCCTTTGAGTGCATTATCTAAGAATGAACCTGGTAGCGCATCCCACACAAACGAATGCTCCACATGCGGGTTTCACATGCCACCAACTCCACATTCTCATGCAACTTCAGCGCCACAGCCGTTTTCAGATAGCCCTCAATGCAAAGGCTCTAGACGCAAATATTGGTGTGAGAGCTAATTTAATCAAGGAAACACTGCATGTTGGTGAAGGGCATATTGAAGAAGGATCAGCCGAGTGGTTCTTGTGGGAGAACAACTCCATTTGGCTCACTAACTTCACACACCATCAGGCTTCCAAGCAGCTCTCAAGGAAACTCAGTTTTCACACTGAATGTTTAGTGCCCTTTGAGTACCTAGGACTGAAATGAAGCTTGGTGAGCATCCCACACAAACGAATGCTCCACATGCGGGTTTCACATGCCACCACTCCACATTCTCAGGCAACTTCAGCGCCACAGCCGTTTTCAGATAGCCCTCAATGCAAAGGCTCTAGACGCAAATATTGGTGTGAGAGTTAATTCAATCAAGGAAACACTGCATGTTGGTGAAGGGCATATTGAAGAAGGATCAGCTTAGTGGTTCTTGTGGGAGAACAACTCCATTTGGCTCACTAACTTCACACACCATCAGGCTTCCAAGCAGCTCTCAAGGAAACTCAGTTTTCACACTCTATGCTTAGTGCCCTCTGAGTGCATTATCTAGGAATGAACCTGATAGAGCATCCCACGCAAACGAATGCTCCACATGCGGGTTTCACATGCCACCAACTCCACATTCTCAGGCAACTTCAGCGCCACAGCCGTTTTCAGATAGCCCTCAATGCAAAGGCTCTAGACGCAAATATTGGTGTGAGAGCTAATTCAATCAAGGAAACACTGCATGTTGGTGAAGGGCATATTAAAGAAGGATCAGCCGAGTGGTTCTTGTGGAGAACAACTCCATTTGGCTCACTAACTTCACACACCATCAGGCTTCCAAGCAGCTCTCAAGGAAACTCAGTTTTCACACTCTATGCTTAGTGCCCTTTGAGTGCAATATCTAAGAATGAACCTGGTAGAGCATCCCACACAAACGATTGCTCCACATGCGGGTTTCACATGCCACCAACTCCACATTCTCAGGCAACTTCAGCGCCACAGCCGTTTTCAGATAGCCCTCAATGCAAAGGCTCTAGACGCAAATATTGGTGTGAGAGTTAATTCAATCAAGGAAACACTGCATGTTGGTGAAGGGCATATTGAAGAAGGATCAGCCGAGTGGTTCTTGTGGGAGAACAACTCCATTTGGCTCACTAACTTCACACACCATCAGGCTTCCAAGCAGCTCTCAAGGAAACTCAGGTTTCACACTCTATGCTTAGTGCCCTTTAAGTGCCTAGGACTGAAAGGAAGCTTGGTGAGCATTACACACAAACGAATTGCTCCACATGCGGGTTTCACATGCCACCAACTCCACATTCTCAGGCAACTTCAGCGCCACAGCCGTTTTCAGATAGCCCTCAATGCAAAGGCTCTAGACGCAAATATGGTGTGAGAGTTAATTCAATCAAGGAAACACTGCATGTTGGTGAAGGGCATATTGAAGAAGGATCAGCCGAGTGGTTCTTGTGGGAGAACAACTCCATTTGGCTCACTAACTTCACACACCATCAGGCTTCCAAGCAGCTCTCAAGGAAACTCAGTTTTCACACTCTATGCTTAGTGCCCTTTGAGTACCTAGGACTGAAATGAAGCTTGGTGAGCATCCCACACAAACGAATGCTCCACATGCGGGTTTCACATGCCACCAACTCCACATTCTCAGGCAACTTCAGCGCCACAGCCGTTTTCAGATAGCCCTCAATGCAAAGGCTCTAGACGCAAATATTGGGTGTTGTGAGAGCTAATTCAATCAAGGAAACACTGCATGTTGGTGAAGGGCATATTGAAGAAGGATCAGCCGAGTGGTTCTTGTGGGAGAACAACTCCATTTGGCTCACTAACTTCACAAACCATCAGGCTTCCAAGCAGCTCTCAAGGAAACTCAGTTTTCACACTCTATGCTTAGTGCCCTTTGAGTGCATTATCTAGGAATGATTCTGGTAGAGCATGCCACACGAACGAATGCTCCACATGCGGGTTTCACATGCCACCAACTCCACATTCTCAGGCAACTTCAGCGCCACAGCCGTTTTCAGATAGCCCTCAATGCTAAGGCTCTAGACGCAAATATTGGTGTGAGAGCTAATTCAATCAAGGAAACACTGCATGTTGGTGAAGGGCATATTGAAGAAGGATCAGCCGAGTGGTTCTTGTGGGAGAACAACTCCATTTGGCTCACTAACTTCACACACCATCAGGCTTCCAAGCAGCTCTCAAGGAAACTCAGTTTCACACTCTATGCTTAGTGCACTTTGAGTACCTAGGACTGAAATGAGCTTGGTGAGCATCCCACACAAACGAATGCTCCACATGCGGGTTTCACATGCCACCAACTCCACATTCTCAGGCAACTTCAGCGCCACAGCCGTTTTCAGATAGCCCTCAATGCAAAGGCTCTAGACGCAAATATTGGTGTGAGAGCTAATTCAATCAAGGAAACACTGCATGTTGGTGAAGGGCATATTAAAGAAGGATCAGCCGAGTGGTTCTTGTGTGGAGAACAACTCCATTTGGCTCACTAACTTCACACACCATCAGGCTTCCAAGCAGCTCTCAAGGAAACTCAGTTTCACACTCTATGCTTAGTGCCCTTTGAGTGCATTATCTAAGAATGAACCTGGTAGAGCATCCCACACAAACGAATGCTCCACATGCGGGTTTCACATGCCACCAACTCCACATTCTCATGCAACTTCAGCGCCACAGCCGTTTTCAGATAGCACACAATGCAAAGGCTCTAGACACAAATATTGGTGTGAGAGCTAATTCAATCAAGGAAACACTGCATGTTGGTGAAGGGCATATTGAAGAAGGATCAGCCGAGTGGTTCTTGTGGGAGAACAACTCCATTTGGCTCACTAACTTCACACACCATCAGGCTTCCAAGCAGCTCTCAGGAAACTCACTTTTCACACTCTATGCTTAGTGCCCTTTGAGTGCCTAGGACTGAAATGAAGCTTGGTGAGCATCCCACACAAACGAATGCTCCACATGCGGGTTTCACATGCCACCCAACTCCACATTCTCAGGCAACTTCAGCGCCACAGCCGTTTTCAGATAGCCCTCAATGCAAAGGCTCTAGACGCAAATATTGGTGTGAGAGCTAATTCATTCAAGGAAACACTGCATGTTGGTGAAGGGCATATTGAAGAAGGATCAGCCGAGTGGTTCTTGTGGAGAACAACTCCATTTGGCTCACTAACTTCACACACCATCAGGCTTCCAAGCAGCTCTCAAGGAAACTCAGTTTTCACACTCTATGCTTAGTGCCCTTTGAGTGCATTATCTAAGAATGAACCTGGTAGAGCATCCCACACAAACGAATGCTCCACATGCGGGTTTCACATGCCACCAACTCCACATTCTCAGGCAACTTCAGCGCCACAGCCGTTTTCAGATAGCCCTCAATGCAAAGGCTCTAGACGCAAATATTGGTGTGAGAGCTAATTCAATCAAGGAAACACTGCATGTTGGTGAAGGGCATATTGAAGAAGGATCAGCCGAGTGGTTCTTGTGGGAGAACAACTCCATTTGGCTCACTAACTTCACACACCATCAGGCTTCCAAGCAGCTCTCAAGGAAACTCAGTTTTCACACTCTATGCTTAGTGCACTTTGAGTACCTAGGACTGAAATGAAGCTTGGTGAGCATCGACACAAACGAATGCTCCACATGCGGGTTTCACATGCCACCAACTCCACATTCTCAGGCAACTTCAGCGCCACAGCCGTTTTCAGATAGCCCTCAATGCAAAGGCTCTAGACGCAAATATTGGTGTGAGAGCTGATTCAATCAAGGAAACACTGCATGTTGGTGAAGGGCATATTGAAGAAGGATCAGCCGAGTGGTTCTTGTGGGAGAACAACTCCATTTGGCTCACTAACTTCACACACCATCAGGCTTCCAAGCAGCTCTCAAGGAAACTCAGGTTTCACACTCTATGCTTAGTGCCCTCTGAGTGCATTATCTAGGAATGAACCTGGTAGAGCATCCCACACAAACGAATGCTCCACATGCGGGTTTCACATGCCACCAACTCCACATTCTCAGCAACTTCAGCGCCACAGCCGTTTTCAGATAGCCCTCAATGCAAAGGCTCTAGACGCAAATATTGGTGTGAGAGCTAATTCATTCAAGGAAACACTGCATGTTGGTGAAGGACATATTGAAGAAGGATCAGCCGATGGGTTCTTGTGGGGAGAACAACTCCATTTTGGCTCACTAACTTCACACACATCAGGCTTCCAAGCAGCTCTCAAGGAAACTCAGTTTTCACACTCTATGCTTAGTGCCCTTTGAGTGCCTAGGACTGAAATGAAGCTTGGTGAGCATCCACACAAACGAATGCTCCACATGCGGGTTTCACATGCCACCAACTCCACATTTACAGGCAACTTCAGCGCCACAGCCGTTTTCAGATAGCCCTCAATGCAAAGGCTCTAGACGCAAATATTGGTGTGAGAGCTAATTCATTCAAGGAAACACTGCATGTTGGTGAAGGGCATATTGAAGAAGGATCAGCCGAGTGGTTCTTGTGTGGAGAACAACTCATTTGGCTCACTAACTTCACACACCATCAGGCTTCCAAGCAGCTCTCAAGGAAACTCAGTTTTCACACTCTATGCTTAGTGCCCTTTGAGTGCATTATCTAAGAAGAACCTGGTAGAGCATCCCACACAAACGAATGCTCCACATGCGGTTTCACATGCCACCAACTCCACATTCTCAGGCAACTTCAGCGCCACAGCCGTTTTCAGATAGCCCTCAATGCAAAGGCTCTAGACGCAAATATTGGTGTGAGAGCTAATTCCATCAAGGAAACACTGCATGTTGGTGAAGGGCATATTGAAGAAGGATCAGCCGAGTGGTTCTTGTGGAGAACAACTCCATTTGGCTCACTAACTTCACACACCATCAGGCTTCCAAGCAGCTCTCAAGGAAACTCAGTTTTCACACTCTAGGCTAGTGCCCTCTGAGTGCATTATCTAGGAATGAACCTGGTAGAGCATCCCACACAAAACGAATGCTCCATATGCGGGTTTCACATGCACCAACTCCACATTCTCAGGCAACTTCAGCGCCACAGCCGTTTTCAGATAGCCCTCAATGCAAAGGCTCTAGACGCAAATATTGGTGTGAGAGCTAATTCATTCAAGGAAACACTGCATGTTGGTGAAGGGCATATTGAAGAAGGATCAGCCGAGTGGTTCTTGTGGGAGAACAACTCCATTTGCTCACTAACTTCACACACCATCAGGCTTCCAAGCAGCTCTCAAGGAAACTCAGTTTTCACACTCTATGCTTAGTGCCCTTTGAGTGCATTACGTAGGAATGATCCTGGTAGAGCATGCCACACGAACGAATGCTCCACATGCGGGTTTCACATGCTACCAACTCCACATTCTCAGGCAACTTCAGCGCCACAGCCGTTTTCAGATAGCCCTCAATGCAAAGGCTCTAGACGCAAATATTGGTGTGAGAGCTAATTCAATCAAGGAAACACTGCATGTTGGTGAAGGGCATATTGAAGAAGGATCAGCCGAGTGGTTCTTGTGTGGAGAACAACTCCATTTGGCTCACTAACTTCACAAACCATCAGGCTCCAAGCAGGCTCTCAAGGAAACTCAGTTTTCACACTCTATGCTTAGTGCCCTTTGAGTACCTAGGACTGAAATGAAGCTTGGTGAGCATCCCACACAAACGAATGCTCCACATGCGGGTTTCACATGCCACCAACTCCACATTCTCAGGCAACTTCAGCGCCACAGCCGTTTTCAGATAGCCCTCAATGCAAAGGCTCTAGACGCAAATATTGGTGTGAGATTAATTCAATCCAAGGAAACACTGCATGTTGGTGAAGGGCATATTGAAGAAGGATCAGCTTAGTGGTTCTTGTGGGAGAACAACTCCATTTGGCTCACTAACTTCACACACCATCAGGCTTCCAAGCAGCTCTCAAGGAAACTCAGTTTTCACACTCTATGCTTAGTGCCCTTTGAGTGCATTATCTAAGAATGAACCTGGTAGCGCATCCCACACAAACGAATGCTCCACATGCGGGTTCACATGCCACCAACTCCACATTCTCAGGCAACTTCAGCGCCCACAGCCGTTTTCAGATAGCCCCTCAATGCAAAGGCTCTAGACGCAAATATTGGTGTGAGAGCTAATTCAATCAAGGAAACACTGCATGTTGGTGAAGGGCATATTGAAGAAGGATCAGCCGAGTGGTTCTTGTGGGAGAACAACTCCATTTGGCTCACTACTTCACACACCATCAGGCTTCCAAGCAGCTCGCAAGGAAACTCAGTTTTCACACTCTATGCTTAGTGCACTTTGAGTACTAGGACTGAAATGAAGCTTGGTGAGCATCCCACACAAACGAATGCTCCACATGCGGGTTTCACATGCCACCAACTCCACATTCTCAGGCAACTTCAGCGCCACAGCCGTTTTCAGATAGCCTCAATGCAAAGCTCTAGACGCAAATATTGGTGTGAGAGTTAATTCAATCAAGGAAACACTGCATGTTGGTGAAGGGCATATTGAAGAAGGATCAGCCGAGTGGTTCTTGTGGGAGAACAACTCCATTTGGCTCACTAACTTCACACACCATCAGGCTTCCAAGCAGCTCTCAAGGAAACTCAGTTTTCACACTCTATGCTAGTGCCCTCTGAGTGCATTATCTAGGAATGCACCTGGTAGAGCATCCACACAAACGAATGCTCCACATGCGGGTTTCACATGCCACCAACTCCACATTCACAGGCAACTTCAGCGCCACAGCCGTTTTCAGATAGCCCTCAATGCAAAGGCTCTAGACGCAATTTTGGTGTGAGAGCTGATTCAATCAAGGAAACACTGCATGTTGGTGAAGGGCATATTGAAGAAGGATCAGCCGAGTGGTTCTTGTGGGAGAACAACTCCATTTGACTCACTAACTTCACAAACCATCAGGCTTCCAAGCAGCTCTCAAGGAAACTCAGTTTTCACACTCTATGCTTAGTGCCCTTTGAGTGCTAGGACTGAAAGGAAGCTTGGTGAGGATCCCACACAAACGAATGCTCACATGCGGGTTTCACATGCCACCAACTCCACATTCTCAGGCAACTTCAGCACCACAGCCGTTTTCAGATAGCCCTTAATGCAAAGGCTCTAGACGCAAATATTGGTGTGAGAGTTAATTCAATCAAGGAAACACTGCATGTTGGTGAAGGGCATATGAAGAAGGATCAGCTGAGTGGTTCTTGTGGGAGAACAACTCCATTTGCTCACTAACTTCACACACCATCAGCTTCCAAGCAGCTCTCAAGGAAACTCAGTTTTCACATTCTATGCTTAGTGCCCTTTGAGTGCCTAGGACTGAAAGGAAGCTTGGTGAGCATCCCACACAAAACGAATGCTCCACACGCGGGTTTCACATGCCACCAACTCCACATTCTCAGGCAACTTCAGCGCCACAGCCGTTTTTCAGATAGCCCTCAATGCAAAGGCTCTAGACGCAAATATTGGTGTGAGAGCTAATTCATTCAAGGAAACACTGCATGTTGGTGAAGGGCATATTGAAGAAGGATCAGCCGAGTGGTTCTTGTGGGAGAACAACTCCATTGGCTCACTAACTTCACACACCATCAGGCTTCCAAGCAGCTCTCAAGAAACTCAGTTTTCACACTCTATGCTTAGTGCCCTTTGAGTGCATTACGTAGGAATGATCCTGGTAGAGCATGCCACACGAACGAATGCTCCACATGCGGGTTTCACATGCCACCAACTCCACATTCTCAGCAACTTCAGCGCCACAGCCGTTTTCAGATAGCCCTCAATGCAAAGGCTCTAGACGCAAATATTGGTGTGAGAGCTAATTCAATCAAGGAAACACTGCATGTTGGTGAAGGGCATATTGAAGAAGGATCAGCCGAGTGGTTCTTGTGGGAGAACAACTCCATTTGGCTCACTAACTTCACAAACCATCAGGCTTCCAAGCAGCTCTCAAGGAAACTCAGTTTTCACACTCTATGCTTAGTGCCCTTTGAGTACCTAGGACTGAAATGAAGCTTGGTGAGCATCCCACACAAACGAATGCTCCACATGCGGGTTTCACATGCCACCAACTCCACATTCTCAGGCAACTTCAGCGCCACAGCCGTTTTCAGATAGCCCTCAATGCAAAGGCTCTAGACGCAAATATTGGTGTGAGATTTAATTCAATCAAGGAAACACTGCATGTTGGTGAAGGGCATATTGAAGAAGGATCAGCTTAGTGGTTCTTGTGGGAGAACAACTCCATTTGGCTCACTAACTTCACACACCATCAGGCTTCCAAGCAGCTCTCAAGGAAACTCAGTTTTCACACTCTATGCTTAGTGCCCTTTGAGTGCATTATCTAAGAATGAACCTGGTAGCGCATCCCACACAAACGAATGCTCCACATGCGGGTTTCACATGCCACCAACTCCACATTCTCAGGCAACTTCAGCGCCACAGCCGTTTTCAGATAGCCCTCAATGCAAAGGCTCTAGACGCAAATATTGGTGTGAGAGCTAATTCAATCAAGGAAACACTGCATGTTGGTGAAGGGCATATTGAAGAAGGATCAGCCGAGTGGTTCTTGTGGGAGAACAACTCCATTTGGCTCACTAACTTCACACACCATCAGGCTTCCAAGCAGCTCGCAAGGAAACTCAGTTTTCACACTCTATGCTTAGTGCACTTTGAGTACCTAGGACTGAAATGAAGCTTGGTGAGCATCCCACACAAACGAATGCTCCACATGCGGGTTTCACATGCCACCAACTCCACATTCTCAGGCAACTTCAGCGCCACAGCCGTTTTCAGATAGCCCTCAATGCAAAGGCTCTAGACGCAAATATTGGTGTGAGATTTAATTCAATCAAGGAAACACTGCATGTTGGTGAAGGGCATATTGAAGAAGGATCAGCTTAGTGGTTCTTGTGGGAGAACAACTCCATTTGGCTCACTAACTTCACACACCATCAGGCTTCCAAGCAGCTCTCAAGGAAACTCAGTTTTCACACTCTATGCTTAGTGCCCTTTGAGTGCATTATCTAAGAATGAACCTGGTAGCGCATCCCACACAAACGAATGCTCCACATGCGGGTTTCACATGCCACCAACTCCAAATCTCCATTTAGTCAAAACATTCTCAGGCAACTTCAGCGCCACAGCCGTTTTCAGATAGCCCTCAATGCAAAGGCTCTAGACGCAAATATTGGTGTGAGAGCTAATTCAATCAAGGAAACACTGCATGTTGGTGAAGGGCATATTGAAGAAGGATCAGCCGAGTGGTTCTTGTGGGAGAACAACTCCATTTGGCTCACTAACTTCACACACCATCAGGCTTCCAAGCAGCTCTCAAGGAAACTCAGTTTTCACACTCTATGCTTAGTGCCCTCTGAGTGCATTATCTAGGAATGAACCTGATAGAGCATCCCACACAAACGAATGCTCCACATGCGGGTTTCACATGCCACCAACTCCACATTCTCAGGCAACTTCAGCGCCACAGCCGTTTTCAGATAGCCCTCAATGCAAAGGCTCTAGACGCAAATATTGGTGTGAGAGCTAATTCAATCAAGGAAACACTGCATGTTGGTGAAGGGCATATTAAAGAAGGATCAGCCGAGTGGTTCTTGTGTGGAGAACAACTCCATTTGGCTCACTAACTTCACACACCATCAGGCTTCCAAGCAGCTCTCAAGGAAACTCAGTTTTCACACTCTATGCTTAGTGCCCTTTGAGTGCATTATCTAAGAATGAACCTGGTAGAGCATCCCACACAAACAAATGCTCCACATGCGGGTTTCACATGCCACCAACTCCACATTCTCATGCAACTTCAGCGCCACAGCCGTTTTCAGATAGCCCTCAATGCAAAGGCTCTAGACGCAAATATTGGTGTGAGAGCTAATTCCATCAAGGAAACACTGCATGTTGGTGAAGGGCATATTGAAGAAGGATCAGCCGAGTGGTTCTTGTGGGAGAACAACTCCATTTGGCTCACTAACTTCACACACCATCAGGCTTCCAAGCAGCTCTCAAGGAAACTCAGTTTTCACACTCTATGCTTAGTGCCCTTTGAGTACCTAGGACTGAAATGAAGCTTGGTGAGCATCCCACACAAACGAATGCTCCACATGCGGGTTTCACAATCCACCAACTCCACATTCACAGGCAACTTCAGTGCCACAGCCGTTTTCAGATAGCCCTCAATGCAAAGGCTCTAGACGCAAATATTGGTGTGAGGGCTGATTCAATCAAGGAAACACTGCATGTTGGTGAAGGGCATATTGAAGAAGGATCAGCCGAGTGGTTCTTGTGGGAGAACAACTCCATTTGACTCACTAACTTCACAAACCATCAGGCTTCCAAGCAGCTCTCAAGGAAACTCAGTTTTCACACTCTATGCTTAGTGCCCTTTGAGTACCTAGGACTGAAATGAAGCTTGGTGAGCATCCCACACAAACGAATGCTCCACATGCGGGTTTCACATGCCACCAACTCCACATTCACAGGCAACTTCAGCGCCACAACCGTTTTCAGATTGCCCTCAATGCAAAGGCTCTAGACGCAAATATTGGTGTGAGAGTTAATTCAATCAAGGAAACACTGCATGTTGGTGAAGGGCATATTGAAGAAGGATCAGCCGAGTGGTTCTTGTGGGAGAACAACTCCATTTGGCTCACTAACTTCACACACCATCAGGCTTCCAAGCAGCTCTCAAGGAAACTCAGTTTTCACACTCTATGCTTAGTGCCCTTTCAGTGCCTAGGACTGAAATGAAGCTTGGAGAGCATCCCACACAAACCAATGCTCCACATGCGGGTTTCACATGCCACCAACTCCACATTCACAGGCAACTTCAGCGCCACAGCCGTTTTCAGATAGCCCTCAATGCAAAGGCTCTAGACGCAAATATTGGTGTGAGAGTTAATTCAATCAAGGAAACACTGCATGTTGGTGAAGGGCATATTGAAGAAGGATCAGCCGAGTGGTTCTTGTGGGAGAACAACTCCATTTGGCTCACTAACTTCACACACCATCAGGCTTCCAAGCAGCTCTCAAGGAAACTCAGTTTTCACAATCTATGCTTAGTGAACTTTGAGTGCATTATCTAGGAATGAACCTGGTAGAGCATGCCACACAAACGAATGCTCCACATGCGGGTTTCACATGCCACCAACTCCACATTCACAGGCAACTTCTGCGCCACAGCCGTTTTCAGATAGCCCTCAATGCAAAGGCTCTAGACGCAAATGTTGGTGTGAGAGCTAATTCAATCAAGGAAACACTGCATGTTGGTGAAGGGCATATTGAAGAAGGATCAGCCGAGTGGTTCTTGTGGGAGAACAACTCCATTTGGCTCACTAACGTCACACACCATCAGGCTTCCAAGCAGCTCTCAAGGAAACTCAGTTTTCACACTCTATGCTTAGTGTCCTTTGAGTGCATTATCTAGGAATGAACCTGATAGAGCATCCCACACAAACGAATGCTCCACAGGCGGCTTTCACATGCCACCAACTCCACATTCTCAGGCAACTTCAGCGTCACAGCCATTTTCAGATAGCCCTCAATGCAAAGGCTCTAGACGCAAATATTGGTGTGAGAGCTAATTCAATCAAGGAAACACTGCATGTTGGTGAAGGGCATATTGAAGAAGGATCAGCCGAGTGGTTCTTGTGGGAGAACAACTCCATTTGGCTCACTAACTTCACACACCATCAGGCTTCCAAGCAGCTCTCAAGGAAACTCAGTTTTCAAACTCTATGCTTAGTGCCCTTTGAGTGCCTAGGACTGAAATGAAGCTTGGTGAGCATCCCACACAAACGAATGCTCCACATGCGGGTTTCACATGCCACCAACTCCACATTCTCAGGCAACTTCAGCGCCACAGCCGTTTTCAGATAGCCCTCAATGCAAAGGCTCTAGACGCAAATATTGGTGTGAGAGTTAATTCAATCAAGGAAACACTGCATGTTGGTGAAGAGCATATTGAAGAAGGATCAGCTTAGTGGTTCTTGTGGGAGAACAACTCCATTTGGCTCACTAACTTCACACACCATCAGGCTTCCAAGCAGCTCTCAAGGAAACTCAGTTTTCACACTCTATGCTTAGTGCCCTTTGAGTGCATTATCTAGGAATGAACCTGGTAGAGCATCCCACACAAACGAATGCTCCACATGCGGGTTTCACATGCCACCAACTCCACATTCTCAGCAACTTCAGCGCCACAGCCGTTTTCAGATAGCCCTCAATGCAAAGGCTCTAGACGCAAATATTGGTGTGAGAGCTAATTCAATCAAGGAAACACTGCATGTTGGTGAAGGGCATCTTAAAGAAGGATCAGCCGAGTGGTTCTTGTGGGAGAACAACTCCATTTGGCTCACTAACTTCACACACCATCAGGCTTCCAAGCAGCTCTCAAGCAATCTCAGTTTTCACACTCTATGCTTAGTGCCCTTTGCGTGCATTATCTAGGAATGAACGTGGTAGAGCATGCCACACAAACGAATGCTCCACATGCGGGTTTCACATGCCACCAACTCCACATTCACAGGCAACTTCAGCGCCACAGCCGTTTTCAGATAGCCCTCAATGCAAAGGCTCTAGACGCAAATATTGGTGTGAGAGCTAATTCAATCAAGGAAACACTGCATATTGGTGAAGGGCATATTGAAGAAGGATCAGCCGAGTGGTTCTTGTGGGAGAACAACTCCATTTGGCTCACTAACTTCACACACCATCAGGCTTCCAAGCAGCTCTCAAGGAAACTCAGTTTTCACACTCTATGCTTAGTGCCCTTTGAGTGCATTATCTAGGAATAAACCTGGTAGAGCATGCCACACAAACGAATGCTCCACATGCGGGTTTCACATGCCACCAACTCCACATTCTCAGGCAACTTCAGCGCCACAGCCGTTTTCAGATAGCACTCAATGCAAAGGCTCTAGACGCAAATATTGGTGTGAGAGCTAATTCAATCAAGGAAACACTGCATGTTGGTGAAGGGCATATTGAAGAAGGATCAGCCGAGTGGTTCTTGTGGGAGAACAACTCCATTTGGCTCACTAACTTCACACACCATCAGGCTTCCAAGCAGCTCTCAAGGAAACTCAGTTTTCACACTCTATGCTTAGTGCCCTTTGAGTGCATTATCTAGGAATGAACCTGGTAGAGCATCCCACACAAACGAATGCTCCACATGCGGGTTTCACATGCCACCAACTCCACATTCACAGGCAACTTCAGCGCCACAGCCGTTTTCAAATAGCCCTCAATGCAAAGGCTCTAGACGCAAATATTGGTGTGAGAGCTAATTCAATCAATGAAACACTGCATGTTGGTGAAAGGCATATTGAAGAAGGATCAGCCGAGTGGTTCTTGTGGGAGAACAACTCCATTTGGCTCACTAACTTCACACACCATCAGGCTTCCAAGCAGCTCTCAAGGAAACTCAGTTTTCACACTCTATGCTTAGTGCCCATTGAGTACCTAGGACTGAAATGAAGCTTGGTGAGCATCCCCCACAAACGAATGCTCCACATGCGGGTTTCACATGCCACCAACTCCACATTCACAGGCAACTTCAGCGCCACAGCCGTTTTCAGATAGCCCTCAATGCAAAGGCTCTAGATGCAAATATTGGTGTGAGAGCTAATTCAATCAAGGAAACACTGCATGTTGGTGAAGGGCATATTGAAGAAGGATCAGCCGAGTGGTTCTTGTGGGAGAACAACTCCATTTGGCTCACTAACTTCGCAAACCATCAGGCTTCCAAGCAGCTCTCAAGGAAACTCAGTTTTCACACTCTATGCTTAGTGCCCTTTGAGTGCATTA
>NW_026696821.1:0-38329 GCF_030435755.1 Ochotona princeps | reverse complement strand
TATGCTTTGTGCCCTTTGTATGACTAGGACTGAAATGAACCTGGTAGAGCATCCCACACAAACGAATGCTCCACATGCGGGTTTCACATGCAACCAACTGCACATTCACAGGCAACTTCAGCGCCACAGCCGTTTTCAGATAGCCCTCAATGCAAAGGCTCTAGACGCAAATATTGGTGTGAGAGCTAATTCAATCAAGGAAACACTGCATGTTGGTGAAGGGCATATTGAAGAAGGATCAGCCGAGTGGTTCTTGTGGGAGAACAACTCCATTTGGCTCACTAACTTCACACACCATCAGGCTTCCAAGCAGCTCTCAAGGAAACTCAGTTTTCACACTCTATGCTTAGTGCCCTTTGTATGGCTAGGACTGAAATGAACCTGGTAGAGCATCCCACACAAACGAATGCTCCACATGCGGGTTTCACATGCCACCAACTCCACATTCACAGGCAACTTCAGCGCCACAGCCGTTTTCAGATAGCCCTCAATGCAAAGGCTCTAGACGCAAATATTGGTGTGAGAGCTAATTCAATCAAGGAAACACTGCATGTTGGTGAAGGGCATATTGAAGAAGGATCAGCCGAGTGGTTCTTGTGGGAGAACAACTCCATTTGGCTCACTAACTTCACACACCATCAGGCTTCCAAGCAGCTCTCAAGGAAACTCAGTTTTCACACTCTATGCTTAGTGCCCTTTGAGTTCATTATCTAGGAATGAACCTGGTAGAGCATCCCACACAAACGAATGCTCCACATGCGGGTTTCACATGCCACCAACTCCACATTCACAGGCAACTTCAGCGCCACAGCCGTTTTGAGATAGCCCTCAATGCAAAGGCTCTAGACGCAAATATTGGTGTGAGAGCTAATTCAATCAAGGAAACACTGCATGTTGGTGAAGGGCATATTGAAGAAGGATCAGCCGAGTGGTTCTTGTGGGAGAACAACTCCATTTGGCTCACTAACTTGACACACCATCAGGCTTCCAAGCAGCTCTCAAGGAAACTCAGTTTTCACACTCTATGCTTAGTGCTCTTTGTGTGCCTAGGACTGAAATGAAGCTTGGTCAGCATCCCACACAAACGAATGCTCCACATGCGGGTTTCACATGCCAGCAACTCCACATTCACAGGCAACTTCAGCGCCACAGCCGTTTTCAGATAGCCCTCAATGCAAAGGCTCTAGACGCAAATATTGGTGTGAGAGCTAATTCAATCAAGGAAACACTGCATGTTGGTGAAGGGCATATTGAAGAAGGATCAGCCGAGTGGTTCTTGTGGGAGAACAACTTCATTTGGCTCACTAACTTCACACACCATCAGGCTTCCAAGCAGCTCTCAAGGAAACTCAGTTTTCACACTATATGCTTAGTGCCCTTTGAGTGCATTATCTAGGAATGAACCTGGTAGAGCATCCCACACAAACGAATGCTCCACATGCGGATTTCACATGCCACCAACACCACATTCTCAGGCAACTTCTGTGCCACAGCCGTTTTCAGATACCCCTCAATGCAAAGGCTCTAGACGCAAATATTGGTGTGAGAGTTAATTCAATCAAGGAAACACTGCATGTTGGTGAAGGGCATATTGAAGAAGGATCAGCCGAGTGGTTCTTGTGGGAGAACAACTCCATTTGGCTCACTAACTTCACACACCATCAGGCTTCCAAGCAGCTCTCAAGGAAACTCAGTTTTCACACTCTATGCTTAGTGCTCTTTGTGTGCCTAGGACTGAAATGAAGCTTGCTCAGCATCCCACACAAACGAATACTCCACATGCGGGTTTCACATGCCACCAACTCCACATTCACAGGCAACTTCAGCGCCACAGCCGTTTTCAGATAGCCCTCAATGCAAAGGCTCTAGACGCAAATATTGGTGTGAGAGCTAATTCAATCAAGGAAACACTGCATGTTGGTGAAGGGCATATTGAAGAAGGATCAGCCGAGTGGTTCTTGTGGGAGAACAACTCCATTTGGCTCACTAACTTCACACACCCATCAGGTTTCCAAGCAGCTCTCAAGGAAACTCAGTTTTCACACTCTATGCTTAGTGCCCTTTGTATGGCTAGGACTGAAATGAACCTGGTAAAGCATCCCACACAAACGAATGCTCCACATGCGGGTTTCACATGCCACCAACTCCACATTCACAGGCAACTTCAGCGCCACAGCCGTTTTCAGATAGCCCTCAATGCAAAGGCTCTAGACGCAAATATTGGTGTGAGAGCTAATTCAATCAAGGAAACACTGCATGTTGGTGAAGGGCATATTGAAGAAGGATCAGCCGAGTGGTTCTTGTGGGAGAACAACTCCATTTGGCTCACTAACTTCACACACCATCAGGCTTCCAAGCAGCTCTCAAGGAAACTCAGTTTTCACACTCTATGCTTAGTGCCCTTTGAGTGCATTATCTAGGAATGAACCTGGTAGAGCATCCCACACAAACGAATGCTCCACATGCGGATTTCACATGCCACCAACTCCACATTCACAGGCAACTTCAGTGCCACAGCCGTTTTCAGATAGCCCTCAATGCAAAGGCTCTAGACGCAAATATTGGTGTGAGAGCTAATTCAATCAAGGAAACACTGCATGTTGGTGAAGGGCATATTGAAGAAGGATCAGCCGAGTGGTTCTTGTGGGAGAACAACTCCATTTGGCTCACTAACTTCACACACCATCAGGCTTCCAAGCAGCTCTCAAGGAAACTCAGTTTTCACACTCTATGCTTAGTGCTCTTTGTGTGCCTAGGACTGAAATGAAGCTTGGTCCGCATCCCACACAAACGAATGCTCCACATGCGGGTTTCACATGCCAAAAACTCCACATTCACAGGCAACTTCAGCGCCACAGCCGTTTTCAGATAGCCCTCAATGCAAAGGCTCTAGACGCAAATATTGGTGTGAGAGCTAATTCAATCAAGGAAACACTGCATGTTGGTGAAGGGCATATTGAAGAAGGATCAGCCGAGTGGTTCTTGTGGGAGAACAACTCCATTTGGCTCACTAACTTCACACACCATCAGGCTTCCAAGCAGCTCTCAAGGAAACTCAGTTTTCACACTCTATGCTTAGTGCCCTTTGTATGGCTAGGACTGAAATGAACCTGGTAGAGCATCCCACACAAACGAATGCTCCACATCCGGGTTTCACATGCCACCAACTCCACATTCTCAGGCAACTTCAGCGCCACAGCCGTTTTCAGATAGCCCTCAATGCAAAGGCTCTAGACGCAAATATTGGTGTGAGAGCTAATTCAATCAAGGAAACACTGCATGTTGGTGAAGGGCATATTGAAGAAGGATCAGCCGAGTGGTTCTTGTGGGAGAACAACTCCATTTGGCTCACTAACTTCACACACCATCAGGCTTCTAAGCAGCTCTCAAGGAAACTCAGTTTTCACACTCTATGCTTAGTGCCCTTTGTATGGCTAGGACTGAAATGAACCTGGTAGAGCATCCCACACAAACGAATGCTCCACATGCGGGTTTCACATGCCACCAACTCCACATTCACAGGCAACTTCAGCGCCACAGCCGTTTTCAGATAGCCCTCAATGCAAAGGCTCTAGACGCAAATATTGGTGTGAGAGCTAATTCAATCAAGGAAACACTGCATGTTGGTGAATGGCATATTGAAGAAGGATCAGCCGAGTGGTTCTTGTGGGAGAACAACTCCATTTGGCTCACTAACTTCACACACCATCAGGCTTCCAAGCAGCTCTCAAGGAAACTCAGTTTTCACACTCTATGCTTAGTGCCCTTTGAGTTCATTATCTAGGAATGAACCTGGTAGAGCATCCCACACAAACGAATGCTCCACCTGCGGGTTTCACATGCCACCAACTCCACATTCTCAGGCAACTTCAGCGCCACAGCCGTTTTCAGATAGCCCTCAATGCAAAGGCTCTAGACGCAAATATTGGTGTGAGAGCTAATTCAATCAAGGAAACACTGCATGTTGGTGAAGGGCATATTGAAGAAGGATCAGCCGAGTGGTTCTTGTGGGAGAACAACTCTATTTGGCTCCCTAACTTCACACACCATCAGGCTTCCAAGCAGCTCTCAAGGAAACTCAGTTTTCACACTCTATGCTTAGTGCCCTTTGTATGGCTAGGACTGAAATGAACCTGGTAGAGCATCCCACACAAACGAATGCTCCACATGCGGGTTTCACATGCCACCAACTCCACATTCACAGGCAACTTCAGCGCCACAGCCGTTTTCAGATAGCCCTCAATGCAAAGGCTCTAGACGCAAATATTGGTGTGAGAGCTAATTCAATCAAGGAAACACTGCATGTTGGTGAAGGGCATATTGAAGAAGGATCAGCCGAGTGGTTCTTGTGGGAGAACAACTCCATTTGGCTCACTAACTTCACACACCATCAGGCTTCCAAGCAGCTCTCAAGGAAACTCAGTTTTCACACTCTATGCTTAGTGCCCTTTGAGTGCATTATCTAGGAATGAACCTGGTAGAGCATCCCACACAAACGAATGCTCCACATGCGGGTTTCACATGCCACCAACTCCACATTCACAGGCAACTTCAGCGCCACAGCCGTTTTCAGATAGCCCTCAATGCAAAGGCTCTAGACGCAAATATTGGTGTGAGAGCTAATTCAATCAAGGAAACACTGCATGTTGGTGAAGGGCATATTGAAGAAGGATCAGCCGAGTGGTTCTTGTGGGAGAACAACTCCATTTGGCTCACTAACTTCACACACCATCAGGCTTCCAAGCAGCTCACAAGGAAACTCAGTTTTCACACTCTATGCTTAGTGCTCTTTGTGTGCCTAGGACTGAAATGAAGCTTGGTCCGCATCCCACACAAACGAATGCTCCACATGCGGGTTTCACATGCCACCAACTCCACATTCACAGGCAACTTCAGCGCCACAGCCGTTTTCAGATAGCCCTCAATGCAAAGGCTCTAGACGCAAATATTGGTGTGAGAGTTAATTCAATCAAGGAAACACTGCATGTTGGTGAAGGGCATATTGAAGAAGGATCAGCCGAGTGATTCTTGTGGGAGAACAACTCCATTTGGCTCACTAACTTCACACACCATCAGGCTTCCAAGCAGCTCTCAAGGAAACTCAGTTTTCACACTCTATGCTTTGTGCCCTTTGTATGACTAGGACTGAAATGAACCTGGTAGAGCATCCCACACAAACGAATGCTCCACATGCGGGTTTCACATGCCACCAACTGCACATTCACAGGCAACTTCAGCGCCACAGCCGTTTTCAGATAGCCCTCAATGCAAAGGCTCTAGACGCAAATATTGGTGTGAGAGCTAATTCAATCAAGGAAACACTGCATGTTGGTGAAGGGCATATTGAAGAAGGATCAGCCGAGTGGTTCTTGTGGGAGAACAACTCCATTTGGCTCACTAACTTCACACACCATCAGGCTTCCAAGCAGCTCTCAAGGAAACTCAGTTTTCACGCTCTATGCTTAGTGCCCTTTGTATGGCTAGGACTGAAATGAACCTGGTAGAGCATCCCACACAAACGAATGCTCCACATGCGGGTTTCACATGCCACCAACTCCACATTCACAGGCAACTTCAGCGCCACAGCCGTTTTCAGATAGCCCTCAATGCAAAGGCTCTAGACGCAAATATTGGTGTGAGAGCTAATTCAATCAAGGAAACACTGCATGTTGGTGAAGGGCATATTGAAGAAGGATCAGCCGAGTGGTTCTTGTGGGAGAACAACTCCATTTGGCTCACTAACTTCACACACCATCAGGCTTCCAAGCAGCTCTCAAGGAAACTCAGTTTTCACACTCTATGCTTAGTGCCCTTTGAGTTCATTATCTAGGAATGAACCTGGTAGAGCATCCCACACAAACGAATGCTCCACATGCGGGTTTCACATGCCACCAACTCCACATTCACAGGCAACTTCAGCGCCACAGCCGTTTTGAGATAGCCCTCAATGCAAAGGCTCTAGACGCAAATATTGGTGTGAGAGCTAATTCAATCAAGGAAACACTGCATGTTGGTGAAGGGCATATTGAAGAAGGATCAGCCGAGTGGTTCTTGTGGGAGAACAACTCCATTTGGCTCACTAACTTGACACACCATCAGGCTTCCAAGCAGCTCTCAAGGAAACTCAGTTTTCACACTCTATGCTTAGTGCTCTTTGTGTGCCTAGGACTGAAATGAAGCTTGGTCAGCATCCCACACAAACGAATGCTCCACATGCGGGTTTCACATGCCAGCAACTCCACATTCACAGGCAACGTCAGCGCCACAGCCGTTTTCAGATAGCCCTCAATGCAAAGGCTCTAGACGCAAATATTGGTGTGAGAGCTAATTCAATCAAGGAAACACTGCATGTTGGTGAAGGGCATATTGAAGAAGGATCAGCCGAGTGGTTCTTGTGGTAGAACAACTCCATTTGGCTCACTAACTTCACACACCATCAGGCTTCCAAGCAGCTCTCAAGGAAACTCAGTTTTCATACTCTATGTTTAGTGCCCTTTGAGTGCATTATCTAGGAAGGAACCTGGTAGAGCATCCCACACAAACGAATGCTCCACATGCGGGTTTCACATGCCACCAACTCCACATTCACAGGCAACTTCAGCGCCACAGCCGTTTTCAGATAGCCCTCAATGCAAAGGCTCTAGACGCAAATATTGGTGTGAGAGCTAATTCAATCAAGGAAACACTGCATGTTGGTGAAGGGCATATTGAAGAAGGATCAGCCGAGTGGTTCTTGTGGGAGAACAACTCCATTTGGCTCACTAACTTCACACACCATCAGGCTTCCAAGCAGCTCTCAAGGAAACTCAGTTTTCACACTCTATGCTTAGTGCCCTTTGTATGGCTAGGACTGAAATGAACCTGGTAAAGCATCCCACACAAACGAATGCTCCACATGCGGGTTTCACATGCCACCAACTCCACATTCACAGGCAACTTCAGCGCCACAGCCGTTTTCAGATAGCCCTCAATGCAAAGGCTCTAGACGCAAATATTGGTGTGAGAGCTAATTCAATCAAGGAAACACTGCATGTTGGTGAAGGGCATATTGAAGAAGGATCAGCCGAGTGGTTCTTGTGGGAGAACAACTCCATTTGGCTCACTAACTTCACACACCATCAGGCTTCCAAGCAGCTCTCAAGGAAACTCAGTTTTCACACTCTATGCTTAGTGCCCTTTGTATGGCTAGGACTGAAATGAACCTGGTAAAGCATCCCACACAAACGAATGCTCCACATGCGGGTTTCACATGCCACCAACTCCACATTCACAGGCAACTTCAGCGCCACAGCCGTTTTCAGATAGCCCTCAATGCAAAGGCTCTAGACGCAAATATTGGTGTGAGAGCTAATTCAATCAAGGAAACACTGCATGTTGGTGAAGGGCATATTGAAGAAGGATCAGCCGAGTGGTTCTTGTGGGAGAACAACTCCATTTGGCTCACTAACTTCACACACCATCAGGCTTCCAAGCAGCTCTCAAGGAAACTCAGTTTTCACACTCTATGCTTAGTGCCCTTTGAGTGCATTATCTAGGAATGAACCTGGTAGAGCATCCCACACAAACGAATGCTCCACATGCGGATTTCACATGCCACCAACTCCACATTCACAGGCAACTTCAGTGCCACAGCCGTTTTCAGATAGCCCTCAATGCAAAGGCTCTAGACGCAAATATTGGTGTGAGAGCTAATTCAATCAAGGAAACACTGCATGTTGGTGAAGGGCATATTGAAGAAGGATCAGCCGAGTGGTTCTTGTGGGAGAACAACTCCATTTGGCTCACTAACTTCACACACCATCAGGCTTCCAAGCAGCTCTTAAGGAAACTCAGTTTTCACACTCTATGCTTAGTGCTCTTTGTGTGCCTAGGACTGAAATGAAGCTTGGTCCGCATCCCACACAAACGAATGCTCCACATGCGGGTTTCACATGCCAAAAACTCCACATTCACAGGCAACTTCAGCGCCACAGCCGTTTTCAGATAGCCCTCAATGCAAAGGCTCTAGACGCAAATATTGGTGTGAGAGCTAATTCAATCAAGGAAACACTGCATGTTGGTGAAGGGCATATTGAAGAAGGATCAGCCGAGTGGTTCTTGTGGGAGAACAACTCCATTTGGCTCACTAACTTCACACACCATCAGGCTTCCAAGCAGCTCTCAAGGAAACTCAGTTTTCACACTCTATGCTTAGTGCCCTTTGTATGGCTAGGACTGAAATGAACCTGGTAGAGCATCCCACACAAACGAATGCTCCACATGCGGGTTTCACATGCCACCAACTCCACATTCTCAGGCAACTTCAGCGCCACAGCCGTTTTCAGATAGCCCTCAATGCAAAGGCTCTAGACGCAAATATTGGTGTGAGAGCTAATTCAATCAAGGAAACACTGCATGTTGGTGAAGGGCATATTGAAGAAGGATCAGCCGAGTGGTTCTTGTGGGAGAACAACTCCATTTGGCTCACTAACTTCACACACCATCAGGCTTCCAAGCAGCTCTCAAGGAAACTCAGTTTTCACACTCTATGCTTAGTGCCCTTTGTATGGCTAGGACTGAAATGAACCTGGTAGAGCATCCCACACAAACGAATGCTCCACATGCGGGTTTCACATGCCACCAACTCCACATTCACAGGCAACTTCAGCGCCACAGCCGTTTTCAGATAGCCCTCAATGCAAAGGCTCTAGACGCAAATATTGGTGTGAGAGCTAATTCAATCAAGGAAACACTGCATGTTGGTGAATGGCATATTGAAGAAGGATCAGCCGAGTGGTTCTTGTGGGAGAACAACTCCATTTGGCTCACTAACTTCACACACCATCAGGCTTCCAAGCAGCTCTCAAGGAAACTCAGTTTTCACACTCTATGCTTAGTGCCCTTTGAGTTCATTATCTAGGAATGAACCTGGTAGAGCATCCCACACAAACGAATGCTCCACCTGCGGGTTTCACATGCCACCAACTCCACATTCTCAGGCAACTTCAGCGCCACAGCCGTTTTCAGATAGCCCTCAATGCAAAGGCTCTAGACGCAAATATTGGTGTGAGAGCTAATTCAATCAAGGAAACACTGCATGTTGGTGAAGGGCATATTGAAGAAGGATCAGCCGAGTGGTTCTTGTGGGAGAACAACTCCATTTGGCTCACTAACTTCACACACCATCAGGCTTCCAAGCAGCTCTCAAGGAAACTCAGTTTTCACACTCTATGCTTAGTGCTCTTTGTGTGCCTAGGACTGAAATGAAGCTTGGTCCGCATCCCACACAAACGAATGCTCCACATGCGGGTTTCACATGCCACCAACTCCACATTCACAGGCAACTTCAGCGCCACAGCCGTTTTCAGATAGCCCTCAATGCAAAGACTCTAGACGCAAATATTGGTGTGAGAGCTAATTCAATCAAGGAAACACTGCATGTTGGTGAAGGGCATATTGAAGAAGGATCAGCCGAGTGGTTCTTGTGGGAGAACAACTCCATTTGGCTCACTAACTTCACACACCATCAGGCTTCCAAGCAGCTCTCAAGGAAACTCAGTTTTCACACTATATGCTTAGTGCCCTTTGAGTGCATTATCTAGGAATGAACCTGGTAGAGCATCCCACACAAACGAATGCTCCACATGCGGATTTCACATGCCACCAACTCCACATTCTCAGGCAACTTCTGCGCCACAGCCGTTTTCAGATAGCCCTCAATGCAAAGGCTCTAGACGCAAATATTGGTGTGAGAGTTAATTCAATCAAGGAAACACTGCATGTTGGTGAAGGGCATATTGAAGAAGGATCAGCCGAGTGGTTCTTGTGGGAGAACAACTCCATTTGGCTCACTAACTTGACACACCATCAGGCTTCCAAGCAGCTCTCAAGGAAACTCAGTTTTCACACTCTATGCTTAGTGCTCTTTGTGTGCCTAGGACTGAAATGAAGCTTGGTCAGCATCCCACACAAACGAATACTCCACATGCGGGTTTCACATGCCAGCAACTCCACATTCACAGGCAACTTCAGCGCCACAGGCGTTTTCAGATAGCCCTCAATGCAAAGGCTCTAGACGCAAATATTGGTGTGAGAGCTAATTCAATCAAGGAAACACTGCATGTTGGTGAAGAGCATATTGAAGAAGGATCAGCCGAGTGGTACTTGTGGTAGAACAACTCCATTTGGCTCACTAACTTCACACACCATCAGGCTTCCAAGCAGCTCTCAAGGAAACTCAGTTTTCATACTCTATGTTTAGTGCCCTTTGAGGGCATTATCTAGGAAGGAACCTGGTAGAGCATCCCACACAAACGAATGCTCCACATGCGGGTTTCACATGCCACCAACTCCACATTCACAGGCAACTTCAGCGCCACAGCCGTTTTCAGATAGCCCTCAATGCAAAGGCTCTAGACGCAAATATTGGTGTGAGAGCTAATTCAATCAAGGAAACACTGCATGTTGGTGAAGGGCATATTGAAGAAGGATCAGCCGAGTGGTTCTTGTGGGAGAACAACTCCATTTGGCTCACTAACTTCACACACCATCAGGCTTCCAAGCAGCTCTCAAGGAAACTCAGTTTTCACACTCTATGCTTAGTGCCCTTTGTATGGCTAGGACTGAAATGAACCTGGTAGAGCATCCCACACAAACGAATGCTCCACATGCGGGTTTCACATGCCACCAACTCCACATTCACAGGCAACTTCAGCGCCACAGCCGTTTTCAGATAGCCCTCAATGCAAAGGCTCTAGACGCAAATATTGGTGTGAGAGCTAATTCAATCAAGGAAACACTGCATGTTGGTGAAGGGCATATTGAAGAAGGATCAGCCGAGTGGTTCTTGTGGGAGAACAACTCCATTTGGCTCACTAACTTCACACACCATCAGGCTTCCAAGCAGCTCTCAAGGAAACTCAGTTTTCACACTCTATGCTTAGTGCCCTTTGAGTTCATTATCTAGGAATGAACCTGGTAGAGCATCCCACACAAACGAATGCTCCACATGCGGGTTTCACATGCCACCAACTCCACATTCACAGGCAACTTCTGCGCCACAGCCGTTTTGAGATAGCCCTCAATGCAAAGGCTCTAGACGCAAATATTGGTGTGAGAGCTAATTCAATCAAGGAAACACTGCATGTTGGTGAAGGGCATATTGAAGAAGGATCAGCCGAGTGGTTCTTGTGGGAGAACAACTCCATTTGGCTCACTAACTTGACACACCATCAGGCTTCCAAGCAGCTCTCAAGGAAACTCAGTTTTCACACTCTATGCTTAGTGCTCTTTGTGTGCCTAGGACTGAAATGAAGCTTGGTCAGCATCCCACACAAACGAATGCTCCACATGCGGGCTTCACATGCCAGCAACTCCACATTCACAGGCAACTTCAGCGCCACAGCCGTTTTCAGATAGCCCTCAATGCAAAGGCTCTAGACGCAAATATTGGTGTGAGAGCTAATTCAATCAAGGAAACACTGCATGTTGGTGAAGGGCATATTGAAGAAGGATCAGCCGAGTGGTTCTTGTGGTAGAACAACTCCATTTGGCTCACTAACTTCACACACCATCAGGCTTCCAAGCAGCTCTCAAGGAAACTTAGTTTTCATACTCTATGTTTAGTGCCCTTTGAGTGCATTATCTAGGAAGGAACCTGGTAGAGCATCCCACACAAACGAATGCTCCACATGCGGGTTTCACATGCCACCAACTCCACATTCACAGGCAACTTCAGCGCCACAGCCGTTTTCAGATAGCCCTCAATGCAAAGGCTCTAGACGCAAATATTGGTGTGAGAGCTAATTCAATCAAGGAAACACTGCATGTTGGTGAAGGGCATATTGAAGAAGGATCAGCCGAGTGGTTCTTGTGGGAGAACAACTCCATTTGGCTCACTAACTTCACACACCATCAGGCTTCCAAGCAGCTCTCAAGGAAACTCAGTTTTCACACTCTATGCTTAGTGCCCTTTGTATGGCTAGGACTGAAATGAACCTGGTAAAGCATCCCACACAAACGAATGCTCCACATGCGGGTTTCACATGCCACCAACTCCACATTCACAGGCAACTTCAGCGCCACAGCCGTTTTCAGATAGCCCTCAATGCAAAGGCTCTAGACGCAAATATTGGTGTGAGAGCTAATTCAATCAAGGAAACACTGCATGTTGGTGAAGGGCATATTGAAGAAGGATCAGCCGAGTGGTTCTTGTGGGAGAACAACTCCATTTGGCTCACTAACTTCACACACCATCAGGCTTCCAAGCAGCTCTCAAGGAAACTCAGTTTTCACACTCTATGCTTAGTGCCCTTTGAGTGCATTATCTAGGAATGAACCTGGTAGAGCATCCCACACAAACGAATGCTCCACATGCGGATTTCACATGCCACCAACTCCACATTCACAGGCAACTTCAGTGCCACAGCCGTTTTCAGATAGCCCTCAATGCAAAGGCTCTAGACGCAAATATTGGTGTGAGAGCTAATTCAATCAAGGAAACACTGCATGTTGGTGAAGGGCATATTGAAGAAGGATCAGCCGAGTGGTTCTTGTGGGAGAACAACTCCATTTGGCTCACTAACTTCACACACCATCAGGCTTCCAAGCAGCTCTCAAGGAAACTCAGTTTTCACACTCTATGCTTAGTGCTCTTTGTGTGCCTAGGACTGAAATGAAGCTTGGTCCGCATCCCACACAAACGAATGCTCCACATGCGGGTTTCACATGCCAAAAACTCCACATTCACCGGCAACTTCAGCGCCACAGCCGTTTTCAGATAGCCCTCAATGCAAAGGCTCTAGACGCAAATATTGGTGTGAGAGCTAATTCAATCAAGGAAACACTGCATGTTGGTGAAGGGCATATTGAAGAAGGATCAGCCGAGTGGTTCTTGTGGGAGAACAACTCCATTTGGCTCACTAACTTCACACACCATCAGGCTTCCAAGCAGCTCTCAAGGAAACTCAGTTTTCACACTCTATGCTTAGTGCCCTTTGTATGGCTAGGACTGAAATGAACCTGGTAGAGCATCCCACACAAACGAATGCTCCACATGCGGGTTTCACATGCCACCAACTCCACATTCTCAGGCAACTTCAGCGCCACAGCCGTTTTCAGATAGCCCTCAATGCAAAGGCTCTAGACGCAAATATTGGTGTGAGAGCTAATTCAATCAAGGAAACACTGCATGTTGGTGAAGGGCATATTGAAGAAGGATCAGCCGAGTGGTTCTTGTGGGAGAACAACTCCATTTGGCTCACTAACTTCACACACCATCAGGCTTCCAAGCAGCTCTCAAGGAAACTCAGTTTTCACACTCTATGCTTAGTGCCCTTTGTATGGCTAGGACTGAAATGAACCTGATAGAGCATCCCACACAAACGAATGCTCCACATGCGGGTTTCACATGCCACCAACTCCACATTCACAGGCAACTTCAGCGCCACAGCCGTTTTCAGATAGCCCTCAATGCAAAGGCTCTAGACGCAAATATTGGTGTGAGAGCTAATTCAATCAAGGAAACACTGCATGTTGGTGAAGGGCATATTGAAGAAGGATCAGCCGAGTGGTTCTTGTGGGAGAACAACTCCATTTGGCTCACTAACTTCACACACCATCAGGCTTCCAAGCAGCTCTCAAGGAAACTCAGTTTTCACACTCTATGCTTAGTGCCCTTTGTATGGCTAGGACTGAAATGAACCTGGTAGAGCATCCCACACAAACGAATGCTCCACATGCGGGTTTCACATGCCACCAACTCCACATTCACAGGCAACTTCAGCGCCACAGCCGTTTTGAGATAGCCCTCAATGCAAAGGCTCTAGACGCAAATATTGGTGTGAGAGCTAATTCAATCAAGGAAACACTGCATGTTGGTGAAGGGCATATTGAAGAAGGATCAGCCGAGTGGTTCTTGTGGGAGAACAACTCCATTTGGCTCACTAACTTCACACACCATCAGGCTTCCAAGCAGCTCTCAAGGAAACTCAGTTTTCACACTCTATGCTTAGTGCCCTTTGAGTTCATTATCTAGGAATGAACCTGGTAGAGCATCCCACACAAACGAATGCTCCACATGCGGGTTTCACATGCCACCAACTCCACATTCACAGGCAACTTCAGCGCCACAGCCGTTTTCAGATAGCCCTCAATGCAAAGGCTCTAGACGCAAATATTGGTGTGAGAGCTAATTCAATCAAGGAAACACTGCATGTTGGTGAAGGGCATATTGAAGAAGGATCAGCCGAGTGGTTCTTGTGGGACAACAACTCCATTTGGCTCACTAACTTCACACACCATCAGGCTTCCAAGCAGCTCTCAAGGAAACTCAGTTTTCACACTCTATGCTTAGTGCTCTTTGTGTGCCTAGGACTGAAATGAAGCTTGCTCAGCATCCCACACAAACGAATGCTCCACATGCGGGTTTCACATGCCACCAACTCCACATTCACAGGCAACTTCAGCGCCACAGTCGTTTTCAGATAGCCCTCAATGCAAAGGCTCTAGACGCAAATATTGGTGTGAGAGCTAATTCAATCAAGGAAACACTGCATGTTGGTGAAGGGCATATTGAAGAAGGATCAGCCGAGTGGTTCTTGTGGGAGAACAACTCCATTTGGCTCACTAACTTCACACACCATCAGGCTTCCAAGCAGCTCTCAAGGAAACTCAGTTTTCACACTATATGCTTAGTGCCCTTTGAGTGCATTATCTAGGAATGAACCTGGTAGAGCATCCCACACAAACGAATGCTCCACATGCGGATTTCACATGCCACCAACTCCACATTCTCAGGCAACTTCTGCGCCACAGTCGTTTTCAGATAGCCCTCAATGCAAAGGCTCTAGACGCAAATATTGGTGTGAGAGCTAATTCAATCAAGGAAACACTGCATGTTGGTGAAGGGCATATTGAAGAAGGATCAGCCGAGTGGTTCTTGTGGGAGAACAACTCCATTTGGCTCACTAACTTCACACACCATCAGGCTTCAAAGCAGCTCTCAAGGAAACTCAGTTTTCACACTCTATGCTTAGTGCCCTTTGTATGGCTAGGACTGAAATGAACCTGGTAAAGCATCCCACACAAACGAATGCTCCACATGCGGGTTTCACATGCCACCAACTCCACATTCACAGGCAACTTCAGCGCAACAGCCGTTTTCAGATAGCCCTCAATGCAAAGGCTCTAGACGCAAATATTGGTGTGAGAGCTAATTCAATCAAGGAAACACTGCATGTTGGTGAAGGGCATATTGAAGAAGGATCAGCCGAGTGGTTCTTGTGGGAGAACAACTCCATTTGGCTCACTAACTTCACACACCATCAGGCTTCCAAGCAGCTCTCAAGGAAACTCAGTTTTCACACTCTATGCTTAGTGCCCTTTGTATGGCTAGGACTGAAATGAACCTGGTAGAGCATCCCACACAAACGAATGCTCCACATGCGGGTTTCACATGCCACCAACTCCACATTCACAGGCAACTTCAGCGCCACAGCCGTTTTCAGATAGCCCTCAATGCAAAGGCTCTAGACGCAAATATTGGTGTGAGAGCTAATTCAATCAAGGAAACACTGCATGTTGGTGAAGGGCATATTGAAGAAGGATCAGCCGAGTGGTTCTTGTGGGAGAACAACTCCATTTGGCTCACTAACTTCACACACCATCAGGCTTCCAAGCAGCTCTCAAGGAAACTCAGTTTTCACACTCTATGCTTAGTGCCCTTGGAGGGCATTATCTAGGAATGAACCTGGTAGAGCATCCCACACAAACGAATGCTCCACATGCGGGTTTCACATGCCACCAACTCCACATTCACAGGCAACTTCAGCGCCACAGCCGTTTTCAGATAGCCCTCAATGCAAAGGCTCTAGACGCAAATATTGGTGTGAGAGTTAATTCAATCAAGGAAACACTGCATGTTGGTGAAGGGCATATTGAAGAAGGATCAGCCGAGTGGTTCTTGTGGGAGAACAACTCCATTTGGCTCACTAACTTCACACACCATCAGGCTTCCAAGCAGCTCTCAAGGAAACTCAGTTTTCACACTCTATGCTTAGTGCTCTTTGTGTGCCTAGGACTGAAATGAAGCTTGGTCCGCATCCCACACAAACGAATGCTCCACATGCGGGTTTCACATGCCAAAAACTCCACATTCACAGGCAACTTCAGCGCCACAGCCGTTTTCAGATAGCCCTCAATGCAAAGGCTCTAGACGCAAATATTGGTGTGAGAGCTAATTCAATCAAGGAAACACTGCATGTTGGTGAAGGGCATATTGAAGAAGGATCAGCCGAGTGGTTCTTGTGGGAGAACAACTCCATTTGGCTCACTAACTTCACACACCATCAGGCTTCCAAGCAGCTCTCAAGGAAACTCAGTTTTCACACTCTATGCTTAGTGCCCTTTGTATGGCTAGGACTGAAATGAACCTGGTAGAGCATCCCACACAAACGAATGCTCCACATGCGGGTTTCACATGCCACCAACTCCACATTCTCACGCAACTTCAGCGCCACAGCCGTTTTCAGATAGCCCTCAATGCAAAGGCTCTAGACGCAAATATTGGTGTGAGAGCTAATTCAATCAAGGAAACACTGCATGTTGGTGAAGGGCATATTGAAGAAGGATCAGCCGAGTGGTTCTTGTGGGAGAACAACTCCATTTGGCTCACTAACTTCACACACCATCAGGCTTCCAAGCAGCTCTCTAGGAAACTCAGTTTTCACACTCTATCCTTAGTGCTCTTTGTGTGCCTAGGACTGAAATGAAGCTTGGTCAGCATCCCACACAAACGAATGCTCCACATGCGGGTTTCACATGCCACCAACTCCACATTCACAGGCAACTTCAGCGCCACAGCCGTTTTCAGATAGCCCTCAATGCAAAGGCTCTAGACGCAAATATTGGTGTGAGAGCTAATTCAATCAAGGAAACACTGCATGTTGGTGAAGGGCATATTGAAGAAGGATCAGCCGAGTGGTTCTTGTGGGAGAACAACTCCATTTGGCTCACTCACTTCACACACCATCAGGCTTCCAAGCAGCTCTCAAGGAAACTCAGTTTTCACACTCTATGCTTAGTGCCCTTTGAGGGCATTATCTAGGAATGAACCTGGTAGAGCATCCCACACAAACGAATGCTCCACATGCGGCTTTCACATGCCACCAACTCCACATTCTCAGGCAACTTCTGCGCCACAGCCGTTTTCAGATAGCCCTCAATGCAAAGGCTCTTGACGCAAATATTGGTGTGAGAGTTAATTCAATCAAGGAAACACTGCATGTTGGTGAAGGGCATATTGAAGAAGGATCAGCCGAGTGGTTCTTGTGGGAGAACAACTCCATTTGGCTCCCTAACTTCACACACCATCAGGCTTCCAAGCAGCTCTCAAGGAAACTCAGTTTTCACACTCTATGCTTAGTGCTCTTTGTGTGCCTAGGACTGAAATGAAGCTTGCTCAGCATCCCACACAAATGAATACTCCACATGCGGATTTCACATGCCACCAACTCCACATTCACAGGCAACTTCAGTGCCACAGCCATTTTCAGATAGCCCTCAATGCAAAGGCTCTAGACGCAAATATTGGTGTGAGAGGTAATTCAATCAAGGAAACACTGCATTTTGGTGAAGGGCATATTGAAGAAGGATCAGCCGAGTGGTTCTTGTGGGAGAACAACTCCATTTGGCTCACTAACTTCACACACCATCAGGCTTCCAAGCAGCTCTCAAGGAAACTCAGTTTTCACACTCTATGCTTAGTGCCCTTTGTATGGCTAGGACTGAAATGAACCTGGTAGAGCATCCCACACAAACGAATGCTCCACATGCGGGTTTCACATGCCACCAACTCCACATTCACAGGCAACTTCAGCGCCACAGCCGTTTTCAGATAGCCCTCAATGCAAAGGCTCTAGACGCAAATATTGGTGTGAGAGCTAATTCAATCAAGGAAACACTGCATGTTGGTGAAGGGCATATTGAAGAAGGATCAGCCGAGTGGTTCTTGTGGGAGAACAACTCCATTTGGCTCACTAACTTCACACACCATCAGGCTTCCAAGCAGCTCTCAAGGAAACTCAGTTTTCACACTCTATGCTTAGTGCCCTTTGAGTGCATTATCTAGGAATGAACCTGGTAGAGCATCCCACACAAACGAATGCTCCACATGCGGGTTTCACATGCCACCAACTCCACATTCACAGGCAACTTCAGCGCCACAGCCGTTTTCAGATAGCCCTCAATGCAAAGGCTCTAGACGCAAATATTGGTGTGAGAGTTAATTCAATCAAGGAAACACTGCATGTTGGTGAAGGGCATATTGAAGAAGGATCAGCCGAGTGGTTCTTGTGGGAGAACAACTCCATTTGGCTCACTAACTTCACACACCATCAGGCTTCCAAGCAGCTCTCAAGGAAACTCAGTTTTCACACTCTATGCTTAGTGCTCTTTGTGTGCCTAGGACTGAAATGAAGCTTGGTCCGCATCCCACACAAACGAATGCTCCACATGCGGGTTTCACATGCCAAAAACTCCACATTCACAGGCAACTTCAGCGCCACAGCCGTTTTCAGATAGCCCTCAATGCAAAGGCTCTAGACGCAAATATTGGTGTGAGAGCTAATTCAATCAAGGAAACACTGCATGTTGGTGAAGGGCATATTGAAGAAGGATCAGCCGAGTGGTTCTTGTGGGAGAACAACTCCATTTGGCTCACTAACTTCACACACCATCAGGCTTCCAAGCAGCTCTCAAGGAAACTCAGTTTTCACACTCTATGCTTAGTGCCCTTTGTATGGCTAGGACTGAAATGAACCTGGTAGAGCATCCCACACAAACGAATGCTCCACATGCGGGTTTCACATGCCACCAACTCCACATTCTCACGCAACTTCAGCGCCACAGCCGTTTTCAGATAGCCCTCAATGCAAAGGCTCTAGACGCAAATATTGGTGTGAGAGCTAATTCAATCAAGGAAACACTGCATGTTGGTGAAGGGCATATTGAAGAAGGATCAGCCGAGTGGTTCTTGTGGGAGAACAACTCCATTTGGCTCACTAACTTCACACACCATCAGGCTTCCAAGCAGCTCTCTAGGAAACTCAGTTTTCACACTCTATCCTTAGTGCTCTTTGTGTGCCTAGGACTGAAATGAAGCTTGGTCAGCATCCCACACAAACGAATGCTCCACATGCGGGTTTCACATGCCACCAACTCCACATTCACAGGCAACTTCAGCGCCACAGCCGTTTTCAGATAGCCCTCAATGCAAAGGCTCTAGACGCAAATATTGGTGTGAGAGCTAATTCAATCAAGGAAACACTGCATGTTGGTGAAGGGCATATTGAAGAAGGATCAGCCGAGTGGTTCTTGTGGGAGAACAACTCCATTTGGCTCACTCACTTCACACACCATCAGGCTTCCAAGCAGCTCTCAAGGAAACTCAGTTTTCACACTCTATGCTTAGTGCCCTTTGAGGGCATTATCTAGGAATGAACCTGGTAGAGCATCCCACACAAACGAATGCTCCACATGCGGCTTTCACATGCCACCAACTCCACATTCTCAGGCAACTTCTGCGCCACAGCCGTTTTCAGATAGCCCTCAAAGCAAAGGCTCTTTACGCAAATATTGGTGTGAGAGGTAATTCAATCAAGGAAACACTGCATGTTGGTGAAGGGCATATTGAAGAAGGATCAGCCGAGTGGTTCTTGTGGGAGAACAACTCCATTTGGCTCCCTAACTTCACACACCATCAGGCTTCCAAGCAGCTCTCAAGGAAACTCAGTTTTCACACTCTATGCTTAGTGCTCTTTGTGTGCCTAGGACTGAAATGAAGCTTGCTCAGCATCCCACACAAATGAATACTCCACATGCGGATTTCACATGCCACCAACTCCACATTCACAGGCAACTTCAGTGCCACAGCCATTTTCAGATAGCCCTCAATGCAAAGGCTCTAGACGCAAATATTGGTGTGAGAGCTAATTCAATCAAGGAAACACTGCATGTTGGTGAAGGGCATATTGAAGAAGGATCAGCCGAGTGTTTCTTGTGGGAGAACAACTCCATTTGGCTCACTAACTTCACACACCATCAGGCTTCCAAGCAGCTCTCAAGGAAACTCAGTTTTCATACTCTATGTTTAGTGCCATTTGAGGGCATTATCTAGGAAGGAACCTGGTAGAGCATCCCACACAAACGAATGCTCCACATGCGGGTTTCACATGCCACCAACTCCACATTCACAGGCAACTTCAGCGCCACAGCCGTTTTCAGATAGCCCTCAATGCAAAGGCTCTCAACGCAAATATTGGTGTGAGAGCTAATTCAATCAAGGAAACACTGCATGTTGGTGAAGGGCATATTGAAGAAGGATCAGCCGAGTGGTTCTTGTGGGAGAACAACTCCATTTGGCTCACTAACTTCACACACCATCAGGCTTCCAAGCAGCTCTCAAGGAAACTCAGTTTTCACACTCTATGCTTAGTGCCCTTTGTATGGCTAGGACTGAAATGAACCTGGTAAAGCATCCCACACAAACGAATGCTCAACATGCGGGTTTCACATGCCACCAACTCCACATTCACAGGCAACTTCAGCGCCACAGCCGTTTTCAGATAGCCCTCAATGCAAAGGCTCTAGACGCAAATATTGGTGTGAGAGCTAATTCAATCAAGGAAACACTGCATGTTGGTGAAGGGCATATTGAAGAAGGATCAGCCGAGTGGTTCTTGTGGGAGAACAACTCCATTTGGCTCACTAACTTCACACACCATCAGGCTTCCAAGCAGCTCTCAAGGAAACTCAGTTTTCACACTCTATGCTTAGTGCCCTTTGAGTGCATTATCTAGGAATGAACCTGGTAGAGCATCCCACACAAACGAATGCTCCACATGCGTATTTCACATGCCACCCACTCCACATTCTTAGGCAACTTCAGTGCCACAGCCGTTTTCAGATAGCCCTCAATGCAAAGGCTCTAGACGCAAATATTGGTGTGAGAGCTAATTCAATCAAGGAAACACTGCATGTTGGTGAAGGGCATATTGAAGAAGGATCAGCCGAGTGGTTCTTGTGGGAGAACAACTCCATTTGGCTCACTAACTTCACACACCATCAGGCTTCCAAGCAGCTCTCAAGGAAACTCAGTTTTCACACTCTATGCTTAGTGCCCTTTGTATGGCTAGGACTGAAATGAACCTGGTAGAGCATCCCACACAAACGAATGCTCCACATGCGGGTTTCACATGCCACCAACTCCACATTCACAGGCAACTTCAGCGCCACAGCCGTTTTCAGATAGCCCTCAATGCAAAGGCTCTAGACGCAAATATTGGTGTGAGAGCTAATTCAATCAAGGAAACACTGCATGTTGGTGAAGGGCATATTGAAGAAGGATCAGCCGAGTGGTTCTTGTGGGAGAACAACTCCATTTGGCTCACTAACTTCACACACCATCAGGCTTCCAAGCAGCTCTCAAGGAAACTCAGTTTTCACACTCTATGCTTAGTGCCCTTTGAGTGCATTATCTAGGAATGAACCTGGTAGAGCATCCCACACAAACGAATGCTCCACATGCGGGTTTCACATGCCACCAACTCCACATTCACAGGCAACTTCAGCGCCACAGCCGTTTTCAGATAGCCCTCAATGCAAAGGCTCTAGACGCAAATATTGGTGTGAGAGCTAATTCAATCAAGGAAACACTGCATGTTGGTGAAGGGCATATTGAAGAAGGATCAGCCGAGTGGTTCTTGTGGGAGAACAACTCCATTTGGCTCACTAACTTCACACACCATCAGGCTTCCAAGCAGCTCTCAAGGAAACTCAGTTTTCACACTCTATCCTTAGTGCTCTTTGTGTGCCTAGGACTGAAATGAAGCTTGGTCCGCATCCCACACAAACGAATGCTCCACATGCGGGTTTCACATGCCAAAAACTCCACATTCACAGGCAACTTCAGCGCCACAGCCGTTTTCAGATCGCCCTCAATGCAAAGGCTCTAGACGCAAATATTGGTGTGAGAGCTAATTCAATCAAGGAAATACTGCATGTTGGTGAAGGGCATATTGAAGAAGGATCAGCCGAGTGGTTCTTGTGGGAGAACAACTCCATTTGGCTCACTAACTTCACACACCATCAGGCTTCCAAGCAGCTCTCAAGGAAACTCAGTTTTCACACTCTATGCTTAGTGCTCTTTGTATGGCTAGGACTGAAATGAACCTGGTAGAGCATCCCACACAAACGAATGCTCCACATGCGGGTTTCACATGCCACCAACTCCACATTCACAGGCAACTTCAGCGCCACAGCCGTTTTCAGATAGACCTCAATGCAAAGGCTCTTGACGCAAATATTGGTGTGAGAGTTAATTCAATCAAGGAAACACTGCATGTTGGTGAAGGGCATATTGAAGAAGGATCAGCCGAGTGGTTCTTGTGGGAGAACAACTCCATTTGGCTCCATAACTTCACACACCATCAGGCTTCCAAGCAGCTCTCAAGGAAACTCAGTTTTCACACTCTATGCTTAGTGCTCTTTGTGTGCCTAGGACTGAAATGAAGCTTGCTCAGCATCCCACACAAACGAATACTCCACATGCGGATTTCACATGCCACCAACTCCACATTCACAGGCAACTTCAGTGCCACAGCCATTTTCAGATAGCCCTCAATGCAAAGGCTCTAGACGCAAATATTGGTGTGAGAGCTAATTCAATCAAGGAAATACTGCATGTTGGTGAAGGGCATATTGAAGAAGGATCAGCCGAGTGGTTCTTGTGGGAGAACAACTCCATTTGGCTCACTAACTTCACACACCATCAGGCTTCCAAGCAGCTCTCAAGGAAACTCAGTTTTCACACTCTATGCTTAGTGCTCTTTGTGTGCCTAGGACTGAAATGAACCTGGTAGAGCATCCCACACAAACGAATGCTCCACATGCGGGTTTCACATGGCACCAACTCCACATTCACAGGCAACTTCAGCGCCACAGCCGTTTTCAGATAGACCTCAATGCAAAGGCTCTAGACGCAAATATTGGTGTGAGAGCTAATTCAATCAAGGAAACACTGCATGTTGGTGAAGGGCATATTGAAGAAGGATCAGCCGAGTGGTTCTTGTGGGAGAACAACTCCATTTGGCTCACTAACTTCACACACCATCAGGCTTCCAAGCAGCTCTCAAGGAAACTCAGTTTTCACACTCTATGCTTAGTGCTCTTTGTGTGCCTAGGACTGAAATGAAGCTTGGTCCGCATCCCACACAAACGAATGCTCCACATGCGGGTTTCACATGCCACCAACTCCACATTCACAGGCAACTTCAGCGCCACAGCCGTTTTCAGATAGCCCTCAATGCAAAGGCTCTAGACGCAAATATTGGTGTGAGAGCTAATTCAATCAAGGAAACACTGCATGTTGGTGAAGGGCATATTGAAGAAGGATCAGCCGAGTGGTTCTTGTGGGAGAACAACTCCATTTGGCTCACTAACTTCACACACCATCAGGCTTCCAAGCAGCTCTCAAGGAAACTCAGTTTTCACACTATATGCTTAGTGCCCTTTGAGTGCATTATCTAGGAATGACCCTGGTAGAGCATCCCACACAAACGAATGCTCCACATGCGGATTTCACATGCCACCAACTCCACATTCTCAGGCAACTTCTGCGCCACAGCCGTTTTCAGATAGCCCTCAATGCAAAGGCTCTAGACGCAAATATTGGTGTGAGAGTTAATTCAATCAAGGAAACACTGCATGTTGGTGAAGGGCATATTGAAGAAGGATCAGCCGAGTGGTTCTTGTGGGAGAACAACTCCATTTGGCTCACTAACTTCACACACCATCAGGCTTCCAAGCAGCTCTCAAGGAAACTCAGTTTTCACACTCTATGCTTAGTGCTCTTTGTGTGCCTAGGACTGAAATGAAGCTTGCTCAGCATCCCACACAAACGAATACTCCACATGCGGGTTTCACATGCCACCAACTCCACATTCACAGGCAACTTCAGCGCCACAGCCGTTTTCAGATAGCCCTCAATGCAAAGGCTCTAGACGCAAATATTGGTGTGAGAGCTAATTCAATCAAGGAAACACTGCATGTTGGTGAAGGGCATATTGAAGAAGGATCAGCCGAGTGGTTCTTGTGGGAGAACAACTCCATTTGGCTCACTAACTTCACACACCATCAGGCTTCCAAGCAGCTCTCAAGGAAACTCAGTTTTCACACTATATGCTTAGTGCCCTTTGTATGGCTAGGACTGAAATGAACCTGGTAGAGCATCCCGCACAAACGAATGCTCCACATGCGGGTTTCACATGCCACCAACTCCACATTCACAGGCAACTTCAGCGCCACAGCCGTTTTCAGATAGACCTCAATGCAAAGGCTCTAGACGCAAATATTGGTGTGAGAGCTAATTCAATCAAGGAAACACTGCATGTTGGTGAAGGGCATATTGAAGAAGGATCAGCCGAGTGGTTCTTGTGGGAGAACAACTCCATTTGACTCACGAACTTCACACACCATCAGGCTTCCAAGCAGCTCTCAAGGAAACTCAGTTTTCACACTCTATGCTTAGTGCTCTTTGTGTGCCTAGGACTGAAATGAAGCTTGCTCAGCATCCCACACAAACGAATGCTCCACATGCGGGTTTCACATGCCACCAACTCCACATTCACAGGCAACTTCAGTGCCACAGCCATTTTCAGATAGCCCTCAATGCAAAGGCTCTAGACGCAAATATTGGTGTGAGAGCTAATTCAATCAAGGAAACACTGCATGTTGGTGAAGGGCATATTGAAGAAGGATCAGCCGAGTGGTTCTTGTGGGAGAACAACTCCATTTGGCTCACTAACTTCACACACCATCAGGCTTCCAAGCAGCTCTCAAGGAAACTCAGTTTTCACACTCTATGTTTAGTGCCCTTTGAGTGCATTATCTAGGAATAAACCTGGTAGAGCATCCCACACAAACGAATGCTCCACATGCGGGTTTCACATGCCACCAACTCCACATTCACAGGCAACTTCAGCGCCACAGCCGTTTTCAGATAGCCCTTAATGCAAAGGCTCTAGACGCAAATATTGGTGTGAGAGCTAATTCAATCAAGGAAACACTGCATGTTGGTGAAGGGCATATTGAAGAAGGATCAGCCGAGTGGTTCTTGTGGGAGAACAACTCCATTTGGCTCACTAACTTCACACACCATCAGGCTTCCAAGCAGCTCTCAAGGAAACTCAGTTTTCACACTCTATGCTTAGTGCCCTTTGTATGGCTAGGGCTGAAATGAACCTGGTAGAGCATCCCACACAAACGAATGCTCCACATGCGGGTTTCACATGCCACCAACTCCACATTCACAGTCAACTTCAGCGCCACAGCCGTTTTCAGATAGACCTCAATGCAAAGGCTCTAGACGCAAATATTGGTGTGAGAGCTAATTCAATCAAGGAAACACTGCATGTTGGTGAAGGGCAAATTGAAGAAGGATCAGCCGAGTGGTTCTTGTGGGAGAACAACTCCATTTGGCTCACTAACTTCACACACCATCAGGCTTCCAAGCAGCTCTCAAGGAAACTCAGTTTTCACACTCTATGCTTAGTGCTCTTTGTGTGAATAGGACTGAAATGAAGCTTGGTCCGCATCCCACACAAACGAATGCTCCACATGCGGGTTTCACATGCCAAAAACTCCACATTCACAGGCAACTTCAGCGCCACAGCCGTTTTCAGATAGCCCTCAATGCAAAGGCTCTAGACGCAAATATTGGTGTGAGAGCTAATTCAATCAAGGAAACACTGCATGTTGGTGAAGGGCATATTGAAGAAGGATCAGCCGAGTGGTTCTTGTGGGAGAACAACTCCATTTGGCTCACTAACTTCACACACCATCAGGCTTCCAAGCAGCTCTCAAGGAAACTCAGTTTTCACACTCTATGCTTAGTGCTCTTTGTGTGCCTAGGACTGAAATGAAGCTTGGTCCGCATCCCACACAAACGAATGCTCCACATGCGGGTTTCACATGCCACCAACTCCACATTCACAGGCAACTTCAGCGCCACAGCCGTTTTCAGATAGCCCTCAATGCAAAGGCTCTAGACGCAAATATTGGTGTGAGAGCTAATTCAATCAAGGAAACACTGCATGTTGGTGAAGGGCATATTGAAGAAGGATCAGCCGAGTGGTTCTTGTGGGAGAACAACTCCATTTGGCTCACTAACTTCACACACCATCAGGCTTCCAAGCAGCTCTCAAGGAAACTCAGTTTTCACACTATATGCTTAGTGCCCTTTGAGTGCATTATCTAGGAATGACCCTGGTAGAGCATCCCACACAAACGAATGCTCCACATGCGGATTTCACATGCCACCAACTCCACATTCTCAGGCAACTTCTGCGCCACAGCCGTTTTCAGATAGCCCTCAATGCAAAGGCTCTAGACGCAAATATTGGTGTGAGAGTTAATTCAATCAAGGAAACACTGCATGTTGGTGAAGGGCATATTGAAGAAGGATCAGCCGAGTGGTTCTTGTGGGAGAACAACTCCATTTGGCTCACTAACTTCACACACCATCAGGCTTCCAAGCAGCTCTCAAGGAAACTCAGTTTTCACACTCTATGCTTAGTGCTCTTTGTGTGCCTAGGACTGAAATGAAGCTTGCTCAGCATCCCACACAAACGAATACTCCACATGCGGGTTTCACATGCCACCAACTCCACATTCACAGGCAACTTCAGCGCCACAGCCGTTTTCAGATAGCCCTCAATGCAAAGGCTCTAGACGCAAATATTGGTGTGAGAGCTAATTCAATCAAGGAAACACTGCATGTTGGTGAAGGGCATATTGAAGAAGGATCAGCCGAGTGGTTCTTGTGGGAGAACAACTCCATTTGGCTCACTAACTTCACACACCATCAGGCTTCCAAGCAGCTCTCAAGGAAACTCAGTTTTCACACTATATGCTTAGTGCCCTTTGTATGGCTAGGACTGAAATGAACCTGGTAGAGCATCCCGCACAAACGAATGCTCCACATGCGGGTTTCACATGCCACCAACTCCACATTCACAGGCAACTTCAGCGCCACAGCCGTTTTCAGATAGACCTCAATGCAAAGGCTCTAGACGCAAATATTGGTGTGAGAGCTAATTCAATCAAGGAAACACTGCATGTTGGTGAAGGGCATATTGAAGAAGGATCAGCCGAGTGGTTCTTGTGGGAGAACAACTCCATTTGACTCACGAACTTCACACACCATCAGGCTTCCAAGCAGCTCTCAAGGAAACTCAGTTTTCACACTCTATGCTTAGTGCTCTTTGTGTGCCTAGGACTGAAATGAAGCTTGCTCAGCATCCCACACAAACGAATGCTCCACATGCGGGTTTCACATGCCACCAACTCCACATTCACAGGCAACTTCAGTGCCACAGCCATTTTCAGATAGCCCTCAATGCAAAGGCTCTAGACGCAAATATTGGTGTGAGAGCTAATTCAATCAAGGAAACACTGCATGTTGGTGAAGGGCATATTGAAGAAGGATCAGCCGAGTGGTTCTTGTGGGAGAACAACTCCATTTGGCTCACTAACTTCACACACCATCAGGCTTCCAAGCAGCTCTCAAGGAAACTCAGTTTTCACACTCTATGTTTAGTGCCCTTTGAGTGCATTATCTAGGAATAAACCTGGTAGAGCATCCCACACAAACGAATGCTCCACATGCGGGTTTCACATGCCACCAACTCCACATTCACAGGCAACTTCAGCGCCACAGCCGTTTTCAGATAGCCCTTAATGCAAAGGCTCTAGACGCAAATATTGGTGTGAGAGCTAATTCAATCAAGGAAACACTGCATGTTGGTGAAGGGCATATTGAAGAAGGATCAGCCGAGTGGTTCTTGTGGGAGAACAACTCCATTTGGCTCACTAACTTCACACACCATCAGGCTTCCAAGCAGCTCTCAAGGAAACTCAGTTTTCACACTCTATGCTTAGTGCCCTTTGTATGGCTAGGGCTGAAATGAACCTGGTAGAGCATCCCACACAAACGAATGCTCCACATGCGGGTTTCACATGCCACCAACTCCACATTCACAGTCAACTTCAGCGCCACAGCCGTTTTCAGATAGACCTCAATGCAAAGGCTCTAGACGCAAATATTGGTGTGAGAGCTAATTCAATCAAGGAAACACTGCATGTTGGTGAAGGGCAAATTGAAGAAGGATCAGCCGAGTGGTTCTTGTGGGAGAACAACTCCATTTGGCTCACTAACTTCACACACCATCAGGCTTCCAAGCAGCTCTCAAGGAAACTCAGTTTTCACACTCTATGCTTAGTGCTCTTTGTGTGAATAGGACTGAAATGAAGCTTGGTCCGCATCCCACACAAACGAATGCTCCACATGCGGGTTTCACATGCCAAAAACTCCACATTCACAGGCAACTTCAGCGCCACAGCCGTTTTCAGATAGCCCTCAATGCAAAGGCTCTAGACGCAAATATTGGTGTGAGAGCTAATTCAATCAAGGAAACACTGCATGTTGGTGAAGGGCATATTGAAGAAGGATCAGCCGAGTGGTTCTTGTGGGAGAACAACTCCATTTGGCTCACTAACTTCACACACCATCAGGCTTCCAAGCAGCTCTCAAGGAAACTCAGTTTTCACACTCTATGCTTAGTGCTCTTTGTGTGCCTAGGACTGAAATGAAGCTTGCTCAGCATCCCACACAAACGAATACTCCACATGCGGGTTTCACATGCCACCAACTCCACATTCACAGGCAACTTCAGCGCCACAGCCGTTTTCAGATAGCCCTCAATGCAAAGGCTCTAGACGCAAATATTGGTGTGAGAGCTAATTCAATCAAGGAAACACTGCATGTTGGTGAAGGGCATATTGAAGAAGGATCAGCCGAGTGGTTCTTGTGGGAGAACAACTCCATTTGGCTCACTAACTTCACACACCATCAGGCTTCCAAGCAGCTCTCAAGGAAACTCAGTTTTCACACTCTATGCTTAGTGCCCTTTGTATGGCTAGGGCTGAAATGAACCTGGTAGAGCATCCCACACAAACGAATGCTCCACATGCGGGTTTCACATGCCACCAACTCCACATTCACAGTCAACTTCAGCGCCACAGCCGTTTTCAGATAGACCTCAATGCAAAGGCTCTAGACGCAAATATTGGTGTGAGAGCTAATTCAATCAAGGAAACACTGCATGTTGGTGAAGGGCAAATTGAAGAAGGATCAGCCGAGTGGTTCTTGTGGGAGAACAACTCCATTTGGCTCACTAACTTCACACACCATCAGGCTTCCAAGCAGCTCTCAAGGAAACTCAGTTTTCACACTCTATGCTTAGTGCTCTTTGTGTGAATAGGACTGAAATGAAGCTTGGTCCGCATCCCACACAAACGAATGCTCCACATGCGGGTTTCACATGCCAAAAACTCCACATTCACAGGCAACTTCAGCGCCACAGCCGTTTTCAGATAGCCCTCAATGCAAAGGCTCTAGACGCAAATATTGGTGTGAGAGCTAATTCAATCAAGGAAACACTGCATGTTGGTGAAGGGCATATTGAAGAAGGATCAGCCGAGTGGTTCTTGTGGGAGAACAACTCCATTTGGCTCACTAACTTCACACACCATCAGGCTTCCAAGCAGCTCTCAAGGAAACTCAGTTTTCACACTCTATGCTTAGTGCTCTTTGTGTGCCTAGGACTGAAATGAAGCTTGCTCAGCATCCCACACAAACGAATACTCCACATGCGGGTTTCACATGCCACCAACTCCACATTCACAGGCAACTTCAGCGCCACAGCCGTTTTCAGATAGCCCTCAATGCAAAGGCTCTAGACGCAAATATTGGTGTGAGAGCTAATTCAATCAAGGAAACACTGCATGTTGGTGAAGGGCATATTGAAGAAGGATCAGCCGAGTGGTTCTTGTGGGAGAACAACTCCATTTGGCTCACTAACTTCACACACCATCAGGCTTCCAAGCAGCTCTCAAGGAAACTCAGTTTTCACACTCTATGCTTAGTGCCCTTTGTATGGCTGGGACTGAAATGAACCTGGTAGAGCATCCCACACAAACGAATGCTCCACATGCGGGTTTCACATGCCACCAACTCCACATTCACAGGCAACTTCAGCGCCACAGCCATTTTCAGATAGACCTCAATGCAAAGGCTCTAGACGCAAATATTGGTGTGAGAGCTAATTCAATCAAGGAAACACTGCATGTTGGTGAAGGGCATATTGAAGAAGGATCAGCCGAGTGGTTCTTGTGGGAGAACAACTCCATTTGGCTCACTAACTTCACACACCATCAGGCTTCCAAGCAGCTCTCAAGGAAACTCAGTTTTCACACTCTATGCTTAGTGCTCTTTGTGTGCCTAGGACTGAAATGAAGCTTGGTCCGCATCCCACACAAACGAATGTTCCACATGCGGGTTTCACATGCCACCAACTCCACATTCACAGGCAACTTCAGCGCCACAGCCGTTTTCAGATAGCCCTCAATGCAAAGGCTCTAGACGCAAATATTGGTGTGAGAGATAATTCAATCAAGGAAACACTGCATGTTGGTGAAGGGCATATTGAAGAAGGATCAGCCGAGTGGTTCTTGTGGGAGAACAACTCCATTTGGCTCACTAACTTCACACACCATCAGGCTTCCAAGCAGCTCTCAAGGAAACTCAGTTTTCACACTATATGCTTAGTGCCCTTTGAGTGCATTATCTAGGAATGAACCTGGTAGAGCATCCCACACAAACGAATGCTCCACATGCGGGTTTCAGATGCCACCAACTCCACATTCTCAGGCAACTTCAGCGCCACAGCCGTTTTCAGATAGACCTCAATGCAAAGGCTCTAGACGCAAATATTGGTGTGAGAGCTAATTCAATCAAGGAAACACTGCATGTTGGTGAAGGGCATATTGAAGAAGGATCAGCCGAGTGGTTCTTGTGATAGAACAACTCCATTTGGCTCACTAACTTCACACACCATCAGGCTTCCATGCAGCTCTCTAGGAAACTCTGTTTTCACACTCTATGCTTAGTGCTCTTTGTGTGCCTAGGACTGAAATGAAGCTTGGTCAGCATCCCACACAAACGAATGCTCCACATGCGGGTTTCACATGCCACCAACTCCACATTCACAGGCAACTTCAGCGCCACAGCCGTTTTCAGATAGCCCTCAATGCAAAGGCTCTAGACGCAAATATTGGTGTGAGAGCTAATTCAATCAAGGAAACACTGCATGTTGGTGAAGGGCATATTGAAGAAGGATCAGCCGAGTGGTTCTTGTGGGAGAACAACTCCATTTGGCTCACTAACTTCACACACCATCAGGCTTCCAAGCAGCTCTCAAGGAAACTCAGTTTTCACACTCTATGCTTAGTGCCCTTTGAGTGCATTATCTAGGAATGAACCTGGTAGAGCATCCCACACAAACGAATGCTCCACATGCGGGTTTCACATGCCACCAACTCCACATTCTCAGGCAACTTCTGCGCCACAGCCGTTTTCAGATAGCCCTCAATGCAAAGGCTCTAGACGCAAATATTGGTGTGAGAGCTAATTCAATCAAGGAAACACTGCATGTTGGTGAAGGGCATATTGAAGAAGGATCAGCCGAGTGGTTCTTGTGGGAGAACAACTCCATTTGGCTCACTAACTTCACACACCATCAGGCTTCCAAGCAGCTCTCAAGGAAACTCAGTTTTCACACTCTATGCTTAGTGCTCTTTGTGTGCCTAGGACTGAAATGAAGCTTGGTCCGCATCCCACACAAACGAATGTTCCACATGCGGGTTTCACATGCCACCAACTCCACATTCACAGGCAACTTCAGCGCCACAGCCGTTTTGAGATAGCCCTCAATGCAAAGGCTCTAGACGCAAATAATGGTGTGAGAGATAATTCAATCAAGGAAACACTGCATGTTGGTGAAGGGCATATTGAAGAAGGATCAGCCCGAGTGGTTCTTGTGGGAGAACAACTCCATTTGGCTCACTAACTTCATCACACCATCAGGCTTCCAAGCAGCTCTCAAGGAAACTCAGTTTTCACACTATATGCTTAGTGCCCTTTGAGTGCATTATCTAGGAATGAACCTGGTAGAGCATCCCACACAAACGAATGCTCCAACATGCGGGTTTCACATGCCACCAAACTCCACATTCTCAGGCAACTTCAGCGCCACAGCCGTTTTCAGATAGACCTCAATGCAAAGGCTCTAGACGCAAATATTGGTGTGAGAGCTAATTCAATCAAGGAAACACTGCATGTTGGTGAAGGGGCAATATTGAAGAAGGATCAGCCGAGTGGTTCTTGTGATAGAACTACTCCATTTGGCTCACTAACTTCACACACCATCAGGCTTCCAAGCAGCTCTCTAGGAAACTCTGTTTTCACACTCTATGCTTAGTGCTCTTTGTGTGCCTAGGACTGAAATGAAGCTTGGTCAGCATCCCACACAAACGAATGCTCCACATGCGGGTTTCACATGCCACCAACTCCACATTGACAGGCAACTTCAGCGCCACAGCCGTTTTCAGATAGCCCTCAATGCAAAGGCTCTAGACGCAAATATTGGTGTGAGAGCTAATTCAATCAAGGAAACACTGCATGTTGGTGAAGGGCATATTGAAGAAGGATCAGCCGAGTGGTTCTTGTGGGAGAACAACTCCATTTGGCTCACTAACTTCACACACCATCAGGCTTCCAAGCAGCTCTCAAGGAAACTCAGTTTTCACACTCCTTGCTTAGTGCTCTTTGTGTGCCTAGGACTGAAATGAAGCTTGGTCCGCATCCCACACAAACCGAATGTTCCACATGCGGGTTTCACATGCCACCAACTCCACATTCACAGGCAACTTCAGCGCCACAGCCGTTTTCAGATAGCCCTCAATGCAAAGGCTCTAGACGCAAATATTGGTGTGAGAGATAATTCAATCAAGGAAAACACTGCATGTTGGTGAAGGGCATATTGAAGAAGGATCAGCCGAGTGGTTCTTGTGGGAGAACAACTCCATTTGGCTCACTAACTTCACACACCATCAGGCTTCCAAGCAGCTCTCAAGGAAACTCAGTTTTCACACTACTATGCTTAGTGCCCTTTGAGTGCATTATCTAGGAATGAACCTGGTAGAGCATCCCACACAAACGAATGCTCCACATGCGGGTTTCAGATGCCACCAACTCCACATTCTCAGGCAACTTCAGCGCCACAAGCCGTTTTCAGATAGACCTCAATGCAAAGGCTCTAGACGCAAATATTGGTGTGAGAGCTAATTCAATCAAGGAAACACTGCATGTTGGTGAAGGGCATATTGAAGAAGGATCAGCCGAGTGGTTCTTGTGATAGAACAACTCCATTTGGCTCACTAACTTCACACACCATCAGGCTTCCATGCAGCTCTCTAGGAAACTCTGTTTTCACACTCTATGCTTAGTGCTCTTTGTGTGCCTAGGACTGAAATGAAGCTTGGTCAGCATCCACACAAACGAATGCTCCACATGCGGGTTTCACATGCCACCAACTCCACATTCACAGGCAACTTCAGCGCCACAGCCGTTTTCAGATAGCCCTCAATGCAAAGGCTCTAGACGCAAATATTGGTGTGAGAGCTAATTCAATCAAGGAAACACTGCATGTTGGTGAAGGGCATATTGAAGAAGGATCAGCCGAGTGGTTCTTGTGGGAGAACAACTCCATTTGGCTCACTAACTTCACACACCATTCAGGCTTCCAAGCAGCTCTCAAGGAAACTCAGTTTTCCACACTCTATGCTTAGTGCCCTTTGAGTGCATTATCTAGGAATGAACCTGGTAGAGCATCCCACACAAACGAATGCTCCACATGCGGGTTTCACATGCCACCAACTCCACATTCTCAGGCAACTTCTGCGCCACAGCCGTTTCAGATAGCCCTCAATGCAAAGGCTCTAGACGCAAATATTGGTGTGAGAGCTAATTCAATCAAGGAAACACTGCATGTTGGTGAAGGGCTATTGAAGAAGGATCAGCCGAGTGGTTCTTGTGGGAGAACAACTCCATTTGGCTCACTAACTTCACACACCATCAGGCTTCCAAGCAGCTCTCAAGGAACTCAGTTTTCATTCACACTCTATGCTTAGTGCTCTTTGTGTGCCTAGGACTGAAATGAAGCTTGGTCCGCATCCCACACAAACGAATGTTCCACATGCGGGTTTCACATGCCACCAACTCCACATCTCAGGCAACTTCAGCGCACATCAGCCCGTTTTGAGATAGCCCTCAATGCAAAGGCTCTAGACGCAAATAATGGTGTGAGAGATAATTCAATCAAGGAAACACTGCATGTTGGTGAAGGGCATATTGAAGAAGGATCAGCCGAGTGGTTCTTGTGGGAGAACAACTCCATTTGGCTCACTAACTTCACACACCATCAGGCTTCCAAGCAGCTCTCAAGGAAACTCAGTTTTCACACTCTATGCTTAGTGCCCTTTGTATGGCTAGGGCTGAAATGAACCTGGTAGAGCATCCCACACAAACGAATGCTCCACATGCGGGTTTCACATGCCACCAAACTCCACATTCACAGTCAACTTCAGCGCCACAGCCGTTTTCAGATAGACCTCAATGCAAAGGCTCTAGACGCAAATATTGGTGTGAGAGCTAATTCAATCAAGGAAACACTGCATGTTGGTGAAGGGCAAATTGAAGAAGGATCAGCCGAGTGGTTCTTGTGGGAGAACAACTCCATTTGGCTCACTAACTTCACCACACCATCAGGCTTCCAAGCAGCTCTCAAGGAAACTCAGTTTTCACACTCTATGCTTAGTGCTCTTTGTGTGAATAGGACTGAAATGAAGCTTGGTCAGCATCCCACACAAAACGAATGACTCCACATGCGGGTTTCACATGCCCAAAAACTCCACATTCACAGGCAACTTCAGCGCCACAGCCGTTTTCAGATAGCCCTCAATGCAAAGGCTCTAGACGCAAATATTGGTGTGAGAGCTAATTCAATCAAGGAAACACTGCATGTTGGTGAAGGGCATATTGAAGAAGGATCAGCCGAGTGGTTCTTGTGGGAGAACAACTCCATTTGGCTCACTAACTTCACACACCATCAGGCTTCCAAGCAGCTCTCAAGGAAACTCAGTTTTCACACTCTATGCTTAGTGCTCTTTGTGTGCCTAGGACTGAAATGAAGCTTGCTCAGCATCCCACACAAACGAATACTCCACATGCGGGTTTCACATGCCACCAACTCCACATTCACAGGCAACTTCAGCGCCACAGCCGTTTTCAGATAGCCCTCAATGCAAAGGCTCTAGACGCAAATATTGGTGTGAGAGCTAATTCAATCAAGGAAACACTGCATGTTGGTGAAGGGCATATTGAAGAAGGATCAGCCGAGTGGTTCTTGTGGAGAGAACAACTCCATTTGGCTCACCTAACTTCACACACCATCAGGCTTCCAAGCAGCTCTCAAGGAAAACTCAGTTTTCACACTCTATGCTTAGTGCCCTTTGTATGGCTGGGACTGAAATGAACCTGGTAGAGCATCCCACACAAACGAATGCTCCACATGCGGGTTTCACATGCACCAAACTCCACATTCACAGGCAACTTCAGCGCCACAGCCATTTTCAGATAGACCTCAATGCAAAGGCTCTAGAAGCAAATATTGGTGTGAGAGCTAATTCAATCAAGGAAACACTGCATGTTGGTGAAGGGCATAATTGAAGAAGGATCAGCCGAGTGGTTCTTGTGGCAGAGAACAACTCCATTTGGCTCACATAACTTCACACACACCATCAGGCTTCCAAGCAGCTCTCAAGGAAACTCAGTTTTCACACTCTATGCTTAGTGCTCTTTGTGTGCCTAGGACTGAAATGAAGCTTGGTCCGCATCCCACACAAACGAATGTTCCACATGCGGGTTTCACATGCCACCAACTCCACATTCACAGGCAACTTCAGCGCCACAGCCGTTTTCAGATAGCCCTCAATGCAAAGGCTCTAGACGCAAATATTGGTGTGAGAGATAATTCAATCAAGGAAACACTGCATGTTGTGTGAAGGGCATATTGAAGAAGGATCAGCCGAGTGGTTCTTGTGGGAGAACAACTCCATTTGGCTCTCACTAACTTCACACACCATCAGGCTTCCAAGCAGCTCTCAAGGAAACTCAGTTTTCACACTCTATGCTTAGTGCCCTTTGAGTGCATTATCTAGGAATGAACCTGGTAGAGCATCCCACACAAACGAATGCTCCACATGCGGGTTTCAGATGCCACCAACTCCACATTCTCAGGCAACTTCAGCGCCACAGCCGTTTTCAGATAGACCTCAATGCAAAGGCTCTAGACGCAAATATTGGTGTGAGAGCTAATTCAATCAAGGAAACACTGCATGTTGGTGAAGGGCATATTGAAGAAGGATCAGCCGAGTGGTTCTTGTGATAGAACAACTCCATTTGGCTCACTAACTTCACACACCATCAGGCTTCCCATGCAGCTCTCTAGGAAACTCTGTTTTCACACTCTATGCTTAGTGCTCTTTGTGTGCCTAGGACTGAAATGAAGCTTGGTCAGCATCCCACACAAACGAATGCTCCACATGCGGGTTTTCACATGCCACCAACTCCACATTCACAGGCAACTTCAGCGCCACAGCCGTTTTCAGATAGCCCTCAATGCAAAGGCTCTAGACGCAAATATTGGTGTGAGAGCTAATTCAATCAAGGAAACACTGCATGTTGGTGAAGGGCATATTGAAGAAGGATCAGCCGAGTGGTTCTTGTGGGAGAACAACTCCATTTGGCTCACTAACTTCACACACCATCAGGCTTCCAAGCAGCTCTCAAGGAAACTCAGTTTTCACACTCTATGCTTAGTGCCCTTTGAGTGCATTATCTAGGAATGAACCTGGTAGAGCATCCCACACAAACGAATGCTCCACATGCGGGTTTCACATGCCACCAAACTCCCACATTCTCAGGCAACTTCTGCGCCACAGCCGTTTTCAGATAGCCCTCAATGCAAAGGCTCTAGACGCAAAATATTGGTGTGAGAGCTAATTCAATCAAGGAAACACTGCATGTTGGTGAAGGGCATATTGAAGAAGGATCAGCCGAGTGGTTCTTGTGGGAGAACAACTCCATTTGGCTCACTAACTTCACACACCATCAGGCTTCCAAGCAGCTCTCAAGGAAACTCAGTTTTCACACTCTATGCTTAGTGCTCTTTGTGTGCCTAGGACTGAAATGAAGCTTGGTCCGCATCCCACACAAACGAATGTTCCACATGCGGGTTTCACATGCCACCAACTCCACATTCACAGGCAACTTCAGCGCCACAGCCGTTTTGAGATAGCCCTCAATGCAAAGGCTCTAGACGCAAATAATGGTGTGAGAGATAATTCAATCAAGGGAAACACTGCATGTTGGTGAAGGGCATATTGAAGAAGGATCAGCCGAGTGGTTCTTGTGGGAGAACAACTCCATTTGGCTCACTAACTTCACACACCATCAGGCTTCCAAGCAGCTCTCAAGGAAACTCAGTTTTCACACTATATGCTTAGTGCCCTTTGAGTGCATTATCTAGGAAATGAACCTGGTAGAGCATCCCACACACAAACGAATGCTCCACATGCGGGTTTCACATGCCACCAACTCCACATTCTCAGGCAACTTCAGCGCCACAGCCGTTTTCAGATAGACCTCAATGCAAAGTGCTCTAGACGCAAATATTGGTGTGAGAGCTAATTCAATCAAGGAAACACTGCATGTTGGTGAAGGGCATATTGAAGAAGGATCAGCCGAGTGGTTCTTGTGATAGAACTACTCCATTTGGCTCACTAACTTCACACACCATCAGGCTTCCAAGCAGCTCTCTAGGAAACTCCTGTTTTCACACTCTATGCTTAGTGCTCTTTGTGTGCCTAGGACTGAAATGAAGCTTGGTCAGCATCCCACACAAACGAATGCTCCACATGCGGGTTTCACATGCCACCAAACTCCACATTCACAGGCAACTTCAGCGCCACAGCCGTTTTCAGATAGCCCTCAATGCAAAGGCTCTAGACGCAAATATTGGTGTGAGAGCTAATTCAATCAAGGAAACACTGCATGTTGGTGAAGGGCATATTGAAGAAGGATCAGCCGAGTGGTTCTTGTGGGAGAACAACTCCATTTGGCTCACTAACTTCACACACCATCAGGCTTCCAAGCAGCTCTCAAGGAAACTCAGTTTTCACACTCTATGCTTAGTGCTCTTTGTGTGCCTAGGACTGAAATGAAGCTTGGTCCGCATCCCACACAAACGAATGTTCCACATGCGGGTTTCACATGCCA
>NW_026696820.1:0-34344 GCF_030435755.1 Ochotona princeps | reverse complement strand
AACGGCTGTGGCGCTGAAGTTGCCTGTGAATGTGGAGTTGGTGGCATGTGAAACCCGCATGTGGAGCATTCGTTTGTGTGGGATGCTCTACCAGGTTCATTCCTAGATAATGCACTCAAAGGGCACTAAGCATAGAGTGTGAAAACTGAGTTTCCTTGAGAGCTGCTTGGAAGCCTGATGGTGTGTGAAGTTAGTGAGCCAAATGGAGTTGTTCTCCCACAAGAACCACTCTGCTGATCCTTCTTCAATATGCCCTTCACCAACATGCAGTGTTTCCTTGATTGAATTAGCTCTCACACCAATATTTGCGTCTAGAGCCTTTGCATTGAGGGCTATCTGAAAACGGCTGTGGCGCTGAAGTTGCCTGTGAATGTGGAGTTGGTGGCATGTGAAACCCGCATGTGGAGCATTCGTTTGTGTGGGATGATCTACCAGGTTCATTCCTAGATAATGCACTCAAAGGGCACTAAACATAGAGCGTGAAAACTGAGTTTCCTTGAGAGCTGCTTGGAAGCCTGATGGTGTGTGAAGTTAGTGAGCCAAATGGAGTTGTTCTCCCACAAGAACCACTCTGCTGATCCTTCTTCAATATGCCCTTCACCAACATGCAGTGTTTCCTTGATTGAATTAGCTCTCACACCAATATTTGCGTCTAGAGCCTTTGCATTGAGGGCTATCTGAAAACGGCTGTGGCGCTGAAGTTGCCTGTGAATGTGGAGTTGGTGGCATGTGAAGCCCGCATGTGGAGCATTCGTTTGTGTGGGATGCTCTACCAGGTTCATTTCAGTCCTAGCCATACAAAGGCACTAAGCATAGAGTGTGAAAACTGAGTTTCCTTGAGAGCTGCTTGGAAGCCTGATGGTGTGTGAAGTTAGTGAGCCAAATGGAGTTGTTCTCCCACAAGAACCACTCGGCTGATCCTTCTTCAATATGCCCTTCACCAACATGCAGTGTTTCCTTGATTGAATTAGCTCTCACACCAATATTTGCGTCTAGAGCCTTTGCATTGAGGGCTATCTGAAAACGGCTGTGGCGCTGAAGTTGCCTGTGAATGTGGAGTTGGTGGCATGTGAAACCCGCATGTGGAGCATTCATTTGTGTGGGATGCTCTCCAAGCTTCATTTCAGTCCTAGGCATACAATGGGCACTAAGCATAGAGTGTGAAAACTGAGTTTCCTTGAGAGCTGCTTGGAAGCCTGATGGTGTGTGAAGTTAGTGAGCCAAATGGAGTTGTTCTCCCACAAGAACCACTCGGCTGATCCTTCTTCAATATGCCCTTCACCAACATGCAGTGTTTCCTTGATTGAATTAGCTCTCACACCAATATTTGCGTCTAGAGCCTTTGCATTGAGGGCTATCTGAAAACGGCTGTGGCGCTGAAGTTGCCTGTGAATGTGGAGTTGGTGGCATGTGAAACACGCATGTGGAGCATTCGTTTGTGTGGGATGCTCTACCAGGTTCATTCCTAGATAATGCACTCAAAGGGCACTAAACATAGAGTGTGAAAACTGAGTTTCCTTGAGAGCTGCTTGGAAGCCTGATGGTGTGTGAAGTTAGTGAGCCAAATGGAGTTGTTCTCCCACAAGAACCACTCTGCTGATCCTTCTTCAATATGCCCTTCACCAACATGCAGTGTTTCCTTGATTGAATTAGCTCTCACACCAATATTTGCGTCTAGAGCCTTTGCATTGAGGGCTATCTGAAAACGGCTGTGGCGCTGAAGTTGCCTGTGAATGTGGAGTTGGTGGCATGTGAAACCCGCATGTGGAGCATTCGTTTGTGTGGGATGCTCTACCAGGTTCATTTCAGTCCTAGCCATGCAAAGGGCACTAAGCATAGAGCGTGAAAACTGAGTTTCCTTGAGAGCTGCTTGGAAGCCTGATGGTGTGTGAAGTTAGTGAGCCAAATGGAGTTGTTCTCCCACAATAACCACTCGGCTGACCCTTCTTCAATATGCCCTTCACCAACATGCAGTGTTTCCTTGATTGAATTAGCTCTCACACCAATATTTGCGTCTAGAGCCTTTGCATTGAGGGTTATCTGAAAACGGCTGTGGCGCTGAAGTTGCCTGTCAATGTGGAGTTGGTGGCATGTGAAACCCGCATGTGGAGCATTCATTTGTGTGGGATGCTCTCCAAGCTTCATTTCAGTCCTAGGCATACAATGGGCACTAAGCATAGAGTGTGAAAACTGAGTTTCCTTGAGAGCTGCTTGGAAGCCTGATGGTGTGTGAAGTTAGTGAGCCAAATGGAGTTGTTCTCCCACAAGAACCACTCGGCTGATCCTTCTTCAATATGCCCTTCACCAACATGCAGTGTTTCCTTGATTGAATTAGCTCTCACACCAATATTTGCGTCTAGAGCCTTTGCATTGAGGGCTATCTGAAAACGGCTGTGGCGCTGAAGTTGCCTGTGAATGTGGAGTTGGTGGCATGTGAAACCCGCATGTGGAGCATTCGTTTGTGTGGGATGCTCTACCAGGTTCATTCCTAGATAATGCACTCAAAGGGCACTAAGCATAGAGTGTGAAAACTGAGTTTCCTTGAGAGCTGCTTGGAAGCCTGATGGTGTGTGAAGTTAGTGAGCCAAATGGAGTTGTTCTCCCACAAGAACCACTCGGCTGATCCTTCTTCAATATGCCCTTCTCCAACATGCAGTGTTTCCTTGATTGAATTAGCTCTCACACCAATATTTGCGTCTAGAGCCTTTGCATTGAGGGCTATCTGAAAACGGCTGTGGCGCTGAAGTTGCCTGTGAATGTGGAGTTGGTGGCATGTGAAGCCCGCATGTGGAGCATTCGTTTGTGTGGGATGCTCTACCAGGTTCATTTCAGTCCTAGCCATACAAAGGCACTAAGCATAGAGTGTGAAAACTGAGTTTCCTTGAGAGCTGCTTGGAAGCCTGATGGTGTGTGAAGTTAGTGAGCCAAATGGAGTTGTTCTCCCACAAGAACCACTCGGCTGATCCTTCTTCAATATGCCCTTCACCAACATGCAGTGTTTCCTTGATTGAATTAGCTCTCACACCAATATTTGCGTCTAGAGCCTTTGCATTGAGGGCTATCTGAAAACGGCTGTGGCGCTGAAGTTGCCTGTGAATGTGGAGTTGGTGGCATGTGAAACCCGCATGTGGAGCATTCATTTGTGTGGGATGCTCTCCAAGCTTCATTTCAGTCCTAGGCATACAATGGGCACTAAGCATAGAGTGTGAAAACTGAGTTTCCTTGAGAGCTGCTTGGAAGCCTGATGGTGTGTGAAGTTAGTGAGCCAAATGGAGTTGTTCTCCCACAAGAACCACTCGGCTGATCCTTCTTCAATATGCCCTTCACCAACATGCAGTGTTTCCTTGATTGAATTAGCTCTCACACCAATATTTGCGTCTAGAGCCTTTGCATTGAGGGCTATCTGAAAACGGCTGTGGCGCTGAAGTTGCCTGTGAATGTGGAGTTGGTGGCATGTGAAACACGCATGTGGAGCATTCGTTTGTGTGGGATGCTCTACCAGGTTCATTCCTAGATAATGCACTCAAAGGGCACTAAACATAGAGTGTGAAAACTGAGTTTCCTTGAGAGCTGCTTGGAAGCCTGATGGTGTGTGAAGTTAGTGAGCCAAATGGAGTTGTTCTCCCACAAGAACCACTCTGCTGATCCTTCTTCAATATGCCCTTCACCAACATGCAGTGTTTCCTTGATTGAATTAGCTCTCACACCAATATTTGCGTCTAGAGCCTTTGCATTGAGGGCTATCTGAAAACGGCTGTGGCGCTGAAGTTGCCTGTGAATGTGGAGTTGGTGGCATGTGAAACCCGCATGTGGAGCATTCGTTTGTGTGGGATGCTCTACCAGGTTCATTTCAGTCCTAGCCATGCAAAGGGCACTAAGCATAGAGCGTGAAAACTGAGTTTCCTTGAGAGCTGCTTGGAAGCCTGATGGTGTGTGAAGTTAGTGAGCCAAATGGAGTTGTTCTCCCACAATAACCACTCGGCTGATCCTTCTTCAATATGCCCTTCACCAACATGCAGTGTTTCCTTGATTGAATTAGCTCTCACACCAATATTTGCGTCTAGAGCCTTTGCATTGAGGGTTATCTGAAAACGGCTGTGGCGCTGAAGTTGCCTGTCAATGTGGAGTTGGTGGCATGTGAAACCCGCATGTGGAGCATTCATTTGTGTGGGATGCTCTCCAAGCTTCATTTCAGTCCTAGGCATACAATGGGCACTAAGCATAGAGTGTGAAAACTGAGTTTCCTTGAGAGCTGCTTGGAAGCCTGATGGTGTGTGAAGTTAGTGAGCCAAATGGAGTTGTTCTCCCACAAGAACCACTCGGCTGATCCTTCTTCAATATGCCCTTCACCAACATGCAGTGTTTCCTTGATTGAATTAGCTCTCACACCAATATTTGCGTCTAGAGCCTTTGCATTGAGGGCTATCTGAAAACGGCTGTGGCGCTGAAGTTGCCTGTGAATGTGGAGTTTGTGGCATGTGAAACCCGCATGTGGAGCATTCGTTTGTGTGGGATGCTCTACCAGGTTCATTTCAGTCCTAGGCACACAAAGGGTACTAAGCATAGAGTGTGAAAACTGAGTTTCCTTGAGAGCTGCTTGGAAGCCTGATGGTGTGTGAAGTTAGTGAGCCAAATGGAGTTGTTCTCCCACAAGAACCACTCTGCTGATCCTTCTTCAATATGCCCTTCACCAACATGCAGTGTTTCCTTGATTGAATTAGCTCTCACACCAATATTTGCGTCTAGAGCCTTTGCATTGAGGGCTATCTGAAAACAGCTGTGGCGCTGAAGTTGCCTGTGAATGTGGAGTTGGTGGCATGTGAAACCCGCATGTGGAGCATTCGTTTGTGTGGGATGCTCTACCAGGTTCATTCCTAGATAATGCACTCAAAGGGCACTAAGCATAGAGCGTGAAAACTGAGTTTCCTTGAGAGCTGCTTGGAAGCCTGATGGTGTGTGAAGTTAGTGAGCCAAATGGAGTTGTTCTCCCACAAGAACCACTCGGCTGATCCTTCTTCAATATGCCCTTCACCAACATGCAGTGTTTCCTTGATTGAATTAGCTCTCACACCAATATTTGCGTCTAGAGCCTTTGCATTGAGGGCTATCTGAAAACGGCTGTGGCGCTGAAGTTGCCTGTGAATGTGGAGTTGGTGGCATGTGAAACCCGCATGTGGAGCATTCGTTTGTGTGGGATGCTCTACCAGGTTCATTTCAGTCCTAGCCATACAAATGGCACTAAGCATAGAGCGTGAAAACTGAGTTTCCTTGAGAGCTGCTTGGAAGCCTGATGGTGTGTGAAGTTAGTGAGCCAAATGGAGTTGTTCTCCCACAAGAACCACTCGGCTGATCCTTCTTCAATATGCCCTTCACCAACATGCAGTGTTTCCTTGATTGAATTAGCTCTCACACCAATATTTGCGTCTAGAGCCTTTGCATTGAGGGCTATCTGAAAACGGCTGTGGCGCTGAAGTTGCCTGTGAATGTGGAGTTGGTGGCATGTGAAACCCGCATGTGGAGCATTCGTTTGTGTGGGATGCTCTACCAGGTTCATTCCTAGATAATGCACTCAAAGGGCACTAAACATAGAGTGTGAAAACTGAGTTTCCTTGAGAGCTGCTTGGAAGCCTGATGGTGTGTGAAGTTAGTGAGCCAAATGGAGTTGTTCTCCCACAAGAACCACTCGGCTGATCCTTCTTCAATATGCCCTTCACCAACATGCAGTGTTTCCTTGATTGAATTAGCTCTCACACCAATATTTGCGTCTAGAGCCTTTGCATTGAGTGCTATCTGAAAACGACTGTGGCGCTGAAGTTGCCTGTGAATGTGGAGTTGGTGGCATGTGAAACCCGCATGTGGAGCATTCGTTTGTGTGGGATGCTCTACCAGGTTCATTCCTAGATAATGCACTCAAAGGGCACTAAGCATAGAGTGTGAAAACTGAGTTTCCTTGAGAGCTGCTTGGAAGCCTGATGGTGTGTGAAGTTAGTGAGCCAAATGGAGTTGTTCTCCCACAAGAACCACTCGGCTGATCCTTTTTCAATATGCCCTTCACCAACATGCAGTGTTTCCTTGATTGAATTAGCTCTCACACCCATATTTGCGTCTAGAGCCTTTGCATTGAGGGCTATCTGAAAACGGCTGTGGCGCTGAAGTTGCCTGTGAATGTGGAGTTGGTGGCATGTGAAACCCGCATGTGGAGCATTCGTTTGTGTGGGATGCTCTACCAGGTTCATTTCAGTCCTAGCCATACAAAGGGCACTAAGCATAGAGCGTGAAAACTGAGTTTCCTTGAGAGCTGCTTGGAAGCCTGATGGTGTGTGAAGTTAGTGAGCCAAATGGAGTTGTTCTCCCACAAGAACCACTATGCTGATCCTTCTTCAATATGCCCTTCACCAACATGCAGTGTTTCCTTGATTGAATTAGCTCTCACACCAATATTTGCGCCTAGAGCCTTTGCATTGAGGGCTATCTGAAAACGGCTGTGGCACTGAAGTTGCCTGTGAATGTGGAGTTGGTGGCATGTGAAACCCGCATGTGGAGCATTCGTTTGTGTGGGATGCTCTACCAGGTTCATTTCAGTCCTAGCCATACAAAGGGCACTAAGCATAGAGTGTGAAAACTGAGTTTCCTTGAGAGCTGCTTGGAAGCCTGATGGTGTGTGAAGTTAGTGAGCCAAATGGAGTTGTTCTCCCACAAGAACCACTCCCCTGATCCTTCTTCAATATGCCCTTCACCAACATGCAGTGTTTCCTTGATTGAATTAGCTCTCACACCAATATTTGCGTCTAGAGCCTTTGCATTGAGGGCTATCTGAAAATGGCTGTGGCGCTGAAGTTGCCTGTGAATGTGGAGTTGGTGGCATGTGAAACCCGCATGTGGAGCATTCATTTGTGTGGGATGCTCTCCAAGCTTCATTTCAGTCCTAGGCATACAATGGGCACTAAGCATAGAATGTGAAAACTGAGTTTCCTTGAGAGCTGCTTGGAAGCCTGATGGTGTGTGAAGTTAGTGAGCCAAATGGAGTTGTTCTCCCACAAGAACCACTCGGCTGATCCTTCTTCAATATGCCCTTCACCAACATGCAGTGTTTCCTTGATTGAATTAGCTCTCACACCAATATTTGCGTCTAGAGCCTTTGCATTGAGGGCTATCTGAAAATGGCTGTGGCGCTGATGTTGCCTGTGAATGTGGAGTTGGTGGCATGTGAAACCCGCATGTGGAGCATTCGTTTGTGTGGGATGCTCTACCAGGTTCATTTCAGTCCTAGCCATACAAAGGGCACTAAGCATAGAGCGTGAAAACTGAGTTTCCTTGAGAGCTGCTTGGAAGCCTGATGGTGTGTGAAGTTAGTGAGCCAAATGGAGTTGTTCTCCCACAAGAACCACTCTGCTGATCCTTCTTCAATATGCCCTTCACCAACATGCAGTGTTTCCTTGATTGAATTAGCTCTCACACCAATATTTGCGTCTAGAGCCTTTGCATTGAGGGCTATCTGAAAACGGCTGTGGCGCTGAAGTTGCCTGTGAATGTGGAGTTGGTGGCATGTTAAACCGGCATGTGGAGCATTCATTTGTGTGGGATGCTCTCCAAGCTTCATTTCAGTCCTAGGCATACAATGGGCACTAAGCATAAAATGTGAAAACTGAGTTTCCTTGAGAGCTGCTTGGAAGCCTGATGGTGTGTGAAGTTAGTGAGCCAAATGGAGTTGTTCTCCCACAAGAACCACTCGGCTGATCCTTCTTCAATATGCCCTTCACCAACATGCAGTGTTTCCTTGATTGAATTAGCTCTCACGCCAATATTTGCGTCTAGAGCCTTTGCATTGAGGGCTATCTGAAAACGGCTGTGGCGCTGAAGTTGCCTGTGAATGTGGAGTTGGTGGCATGTGAAACCCGCATGTGGAGCATTCGTTTGTGTGGGATGCTGACCAAGCTTCATTTCAGTCCTAGGCACACAAAGAGCACTAAGCATAGAGTGTGAAAACTGAGTTTCCTTGAGAGCTGCTTGGAAGCCTGATGGTGTGTGAAGTTAGTGAGCCAAATGGAGTTGTTCTCCCACAAGAACCACTCGGCTGATCCTTCTTCAATATGCCCTTCAGCAACATGCAGTGTTTCCTTGATTGAATTAGCTCTCACACCAATATTTGCGTCTAGAGCCTTTGCATTGAGGGCTATCTGAAAACGGCTGTGGCGCTGAAGTTGCCTGTGAATGTGGAGTTGGTGGCATGTGAAACCCGCATGTGGAGCATTCGTTTGTGTGGGATGCTGACCAAGCTTCATTTCAGTCCTAGGCACACAAAGAGCACTAAGCATAGAGTGTGAAAACTGAGTTTCCTTGAGAGCTGCTTGGAAGCCTGATGGTGTGTGAAGTTAGTGAGCCAAATGGAGTTGTTCTCCCACAAGAACCACTCGACTGATCCTTCTTCAATATGCCCTTCACCAACATGCAGTGTTTCCTTGATTGAATTAGCTCTCACACCAATATTTGCGTCTAGAGCCTTTGCATTGAGGGCTATCTGAAAACGGCTGTGGCGCTGAAGTTGCCTGTGAATGTGGAGTTGGTGGCATGTGAAACCCGCATGTGGAGCATTCGTTTGTGTGGGATGCTCTACCAGGTTCATTTCAGTCCTAGCCATACAAAGGGCACTAAGCATAGAGCGTGAAAACTGAGTTTCCTTGAGAGCTGCTTGGAAGCCTGATGGTGTGTGAAGTTAGTGAGTCATATGGAGTTGTTCTCCCACAAGAACCACTCTGCTGATCCTTCTTCAATATGCCCTTCACCAACATGCAGTGTTTCCTTGATTGAATTAGCTCTCACACCAATATTTGCATCTAGAGCCTTTGCATTGAGGGCTATCTGAAAACGGCTGTGGCGCTGAAGTTGCCTGTGAATGTGGAGTTGGTGGCATGTGAAACCCGCATGTGGAGCATTCGTTTGTGTGGGATGCTCTACCAGCTTCATTTCAGTCCTAGGCAAACAAAGAGCACTAAGCATAGAGTGTGAAAACTGAGTTTCCTTGAGAGCTGCTTGGAAGCCTGATGGTGTGTGAAGTTAGTGAGCCAAATGGAGTTGTTCTCCCACAAGAACCACTCGGCTGATCCTTCTTCAATATGCCCTTCACCAACATGCAGTGTTTCCTTGATTGAATTAGCTCTCACACCAATATTTGCGTCTAGAGCCTTTGCATTGAGGGCTATCTGAAAACGGCTGTGGCGCTGAAGTTGCCTGTGAATATGGAGTTGGTGGCATGTGAAACCCGCATGTGGAGCATTCGTTTGTGTGGGATACTCTACCAGCTTCATTTCAGTCCTAGGCAAACAAAGAGCACTAAGCATAGAGTGTGAAAACTGAGTTTCCTTGAGAGCTGCTTGGAAGCCTGATGGTGTGTGAAGTTAGTGAGCCAAATGGAGTTGTTCTCCCACAAGAACCACTCGGCTGATCCTTCTTCAATATGCCCTTCACCAACATGCAGTGTTTCCTTGATTGAATTAGCTCTCACACCAATATTTGCGTCTAGAGCCTTTGCATTGAGGGCTATCTGAAAACGGCTGTGGCGCTGAAGTTGCCTGTGAATATGGAGTTGGTGGCATGTGAAACCCGCATGTGGAGCATTCGTTTGTGTGGGATGCTCTACCAGGTTCATTTCAGTCCTAGCCATACAAAGGGCACTAAGCATAGAGTGTGAAAACTGAGTTTCCTTGAGAGCTGCTTGGAAGCCTGATGGTGTGTGAAGTTAGTGAGCCAAATGGAGTTGTTCTCCCACAAGAACCACTCGGCTGATCCTTCTTCAATATGCCCTTCACCAACATGCAGTGTTTCCTTGATTGAATTAGCTCTCACACCAATATTTGCGTCTAGAGCCTTTGCATTGAGGGCTATCTGAAAACGGCTGTGGCGCTGAAGTTGCCTGTGAATGTGGAGTTGGTGGCATGTTAAACCCGCATGTGGAGCATTCATTTGTGTGGGATGCTCTCCAAGCTTCATTTCAGTCCTAGGCATACAATGGGCACTAAGCATAAAATGTGAAAACTGAGTTTCCTTGAGAGCTGCTTGGAAGCCTGATGGTGTGTGAAGTTAGTGAGCCAAATGGAGTTGTTCTCCCACAAGAACCACTCGGCTGATCCTTCTTCAATATGCCCTTCACCAACATGCAGTGTTTCCTTGATTGAATTAGCTCTCACACCAATATTTGCGTCTAGAGCCTTTGCATTGAGGGCTATCTGAAAACGGCTGTGGCGCTGAAGTTGCCTGTGAATGTGGAGTTGGTGGCATGTGAAACCCGCATGTGGAGCATTCGTTTGTGTGGGATGCTCTACCAGGTTCATTTCAGTCCTAGCCATACAAAGGGCACTAAGCATAGAGTGTGAAAACTGAGTTTCCTTGAGAGCTGCTTGGAAGCCTGATGGTGTGTGAAGTTAGTGAGCCAAATGGAGTTGTTCTCCCACAAGAACCACTCGGCTGATCCTTCTTCAATATGCCCTTCAGCAACATGCAGTGTTTCCTTGATTGAATTAGCTCTCACACCAATATTTGCGTCTAGAGCCTTTGCATTGAGGGCTATCTGAAAACGGCTGTGGCGCTGAAGTTGCCTGTGAATGTGGAGTTGGTGGCATGTGAAACCCGCATGTGGAGCATTCGTTTGTGTGGGATGCTCTACCAGGTTCATTTCAGTCCTAGCCATACAAAGGGCACTAAGCATAGAGCGTGAAAACTGAGTTTCCTTGAGAGCTGCTTGGAAGCCTGATGGTGTGTGAAGTTAGTGAGTCAAATGGAGTTGTTCTCCCACAAGAACCACTCTGCTGATCCTTCTTCAATATGCCCATCACCAACATGCAGTGTTTCCTTGATTGAATTAGCTCTCACACCAATATTTGCGTCTAGAGCCTTTGCATTGAGGGCTATCTGAAAACGGCTGTGGCGCTGAAGTTGCCTGTGAATGTGGAGTTGGTGGCATGTGAAACCCGCATGTGGAGCATTCGTTTGTGTGGGATGCTCACCAAGCTTCATTTCAGTCCTAGGCAAACAAAGAGCACTAAGCATAGAGTGTGAAAACTGAGTTTCCTTGAGAGCTGCTTGGAAGCCTGATGGTGTGTGAAGTTAGTGAGCCAAATGGAGTTGTTCTCCCACAAGAACCACTCGGCTGATCCTTCTTCAATATGCCCTTCACCAACATGCAGTGTTTCCTTGATTGAATTAGCTCTCACACCAATATTTGGGTCTAGAGCCTTTGCATTGAGGGCTATCTGAAAACGGCTGTGGCGCTGAAGTTGCCTGTGAATGTGGAGTTGGTGGCATGTGAAACCCGCATGTGGAGCATTCGTTTGTGTGGGATGCTCTACCAGGTTCATTTCAGTCCTAGCCATACAAAGGGCACTAAGCATAGAGTGTGAAAACTGAGTTTCCTTGAGAGCTGCTTGGAAGCCTGATGGTGTGTGAAGTTAGTGAGCCAAATGGAGTTGTTCTCCCACAAGAACCACTCTGCTGATCCTTCTTCAATATGCCCTTCACCAACATGCAGTGTTTCCTTGATTGAATTAGCTCTCACACCAATATTTGCGTCTAGAGCCTTTGCATTGAGGGCTATCTGAAAACGGCTGTGGCGCTGAAGTTGCCTGTGAATGTGGAGTTGGTGGCATGTGAAACCCGCATGCGGAGCATTCGTTTGTGTGGGATGCTCACCAAGCTTCATTTCAGTCCTAGGCACACAAAGAGCACTAAGCATAGAGTGTGAAAACTGAGTTTCCTTGAGAGCTGCTTGGAAGCCTGATGGTGTGTGAAGTTAGTGAGCCAAATGGAGTTGTTCTCCCACAAGAACCACTATGCTGATCCTTCTTCAATATGCCCTTCACCAACATGCAGTGTTTCCTTGATTGAATTAGCTCTCACACCAATATTTGCGTCTAGAGCCTTTGCATTGAGGGCTATCTGAAAACGGCTGTGGCGCTGAAGTTGCCTGTGAATGTGGAGTTGGTGGCATGTGAAACCCGCATGTGGAGCATTCGTTTGTGTGGGATGCTCTACCAGGTTCATTTCAGTCCTAGCCATACAAAGGGCACTAAGCATAGAGCGTGAAAACTGAGTTTCCTTGAGAGCTGCTTGGAAGCCTGATGGTGTGTGAAGTTAGTGAGCCAAATGGAGTTGTTCTCCCACAAGAACCACTCGGCTGATCCTTCTTCAATATGCCCTTCACCAACATGCAGTGTTTCCTTGATTGAATTAGCTCTCACACCAATATTTGCGTCTAGAGCCTTTGCATTGAGGGCTATCTGAAAACGGCTGTGGCGCTGAAGTTGCCTGTGAATGTGGAGTTGGTGGCATGTGAAACCCGCATGTGGAGCATTCGTTTGTGTGGGATGCTCTACCAGGTTCATTCCTAGATAATGCACTCAAAGGGCACTAAGCATAGAGTGTGAAAACTGAGTTTCCTTGAGAGCTGCTTGGAAGCCTGATGGTGTGTGAAGTTAGTGAGCCAAATGGAGTTGTTCTCCCACAAGAACCTCTCCCCTGATCCTTCTTCAATATGCCCTTCACCAACATGCAGTGTTTCCTTGATTGAATTAGCTCTCACACCAATATTTGGGTCTAGAGCCTTTGCATTGAGGGCTATCTGAAAACGGCTGTGGCTCTGAAGTTGCCTGTCAATGTGGAGTTGGTGGCATGTGAAACCCGCAAGTGGAGCATTCGTTTGTGTGGGATGCTCTACCAGGTTCATTTCAGTCCTAGCCATACAAAGGGCACTAAGCATAGAGCGTGAAAACTGATTTGCCTTGAGAGCTGCTTGGAAGCCTGATGGTGTGTGAAGTTAGTGAGCCAAATGGAGTTGTTCTCCCACAAGAACCACTCTGCTGATCCTTCTTCAATATGCCCTTCACCAACATGCAGTGTTTCCTTGATTGAATTAGCTCTCACACCAATATTTGCGTCTAGAGCCTTTGCATTGAGGGCTATCTGAAAACGGCTGTGGCGCTGAAGTTGCCTGTGAATGTGGAGTTGGTGGCATGTGAAACCCGCATGTGGAGCATTCATTTGTGTGGGATGCTCTCCAAGCTTCATTTCAGTCCTAGGCATACAATGGGCACTAAGCATAGAATGTGAAAACTGAGTTTCCTTGAGAGCTGCTTGGAAGCCTGATGGTGTGTGAAGTTAGTGAGCCAAATGGAGTTGTTCTCCCACAAGAACCACTCGGCTGATCCTTCTTCAATATGCCCTTCACCAACATGCAGTGTTTCCTTGATTGAATTAGCTCTCACACCAATATTTGCGTCTAGAGCCTTTGCATTGAGGGCTATCTGAAAACGGCTGTGGCGCTGAAGTTGCCTGTGAATGTGGAGTTGGTGGCATGTGAAACCCGCATGTGGAGCATTCGTTTGTGTGGGATGCTCTACCAGGTTCATTTCAGTCCTAGCCATACAAAGGGCACTAAGCATAGAGCGTGAAAACTGAGTTTCCTTGAGAGCTGCTTGGAAGCCTGATGGTGTGTGAAGTTAGTGAGTCAAATGGAGTTGTTCTCCCACAAGAACCACTCTGCTGATCCTTCTTCAATATGCCCTTCACCAACATGCAGTGTTTCCTTGATTGAATTAGCTCTCACACCAATATTTGCGTCTAGAGCCTTTGCATTGAGGGCTATCTGGAAACGGCTGTGGCGCTGAAGTTGCCTGTGAATGTGGAGTTGGTGGCATGTGAAACCCGCATGTGGAGCATTCGTTTGTGTGGGATGCTCACCAAGCTTCATTTCATTCCTAGGCACACAAAGGGCACTAAGCATAGAGTGTGAAAACTGAGTTTCCTTGAGAGCTGCTTGGAAGCCTGATGGTGTGTGAAGTTAGTGAGCCAAATGGAGTTGTTCTCCCACAAGAACCACTCGGCTGATCCTTCTTCAATATGCCCTTCACCAACATGCAGTGTTTCCTTGATTGAATTAGCTCTCACACCAATATTTGCGTCTAGAGCCTTTGCATTGAGGGCTATCTGAAAATGGCTGTGGCGCTGAAGTTGCCTGTCAATGTGGAGTTGGTGGCATGTGAAACCCGCATGTGGAGCATTCGTTTGTGTGGGATGCTCTACCAGGTTCATTCCTAGATAATGCACTCAAAGGGCACTAAGCATAGAGTGTGAAAACTGAGTTTCCTTGAGAGCTGCTTGGAAGCCTGATGGTGTGTGAAGTTAGTGAGCCAAATGGAGTTGTTCTCCCACAAGAACCTCTCCCCTGATCCTTCTTCAATATGCCCTTCACCAACATGCAGTGTTTCCTTGATTGAATTAGCTCTCACACCAATATTTGGGTCTAGAGCCTTTGCATTGAGGGCTATCTGAAAACGGCTGTGGCGCTGAAATTGCCTGTGAATGTGGAGTTGGTGGCATGTGAAACCCGCATGTGGAGCATTCATTTGTGTGGGATGCTCTCCAAGCTTCATTTCAGTCCTAGGCATACAATGGGCACTAAGCATAGAATGTGAAAACTGAGTTTCCTTGAGAGCTGCTTGGAAGCCTGATGGTGTGTGAAGTTAATGAGCCAAATGGAGTTGTTCTCCCACAAGAACCACTCGGCTGATCCTTCTTCAATATGCCCTTCACCAACATGCAGTGTTTCCTTGATTGAATTAGCTCTCACACCAATATTTGCGTCTAGAGCCTTTGCATTGAGGGCTATCTGAAAACGGCTGTGGCGCTGAAGTTGCCTGTGAATGTGGAGTTGGTGGCATGTGAAACCCGCATGTGGAGCATTCGTTTGTGTGGGATGCTCTACCAGGTTCATTTCAGTCCTAGCCATACAAAGGGCACTAAGCATAGAGCGTGAAAACTGAGTTTCCTTGAGAGCTGCTTGGAAGCCTGATGGTGTGTGAAGTTAGTGAGCCAAATGGAGTTGTTCTCCCACAAGAACCACTCTGCTGATCCTTCTTCAATATGCCCTTCACCAACATGCAGTGTTTCCTTGATTGAATTAGCTCTCACACCAATATTTGCGTCTAGAGCCTTTGCATTGAGGGCTATCTGAAAACGGCTGTGGCGCTGAAGTTGCCTGTGAATGTGGAGTTGGTGGCATGTGAAACCCGCATGTGGAGCATTCGTTTGTGTGGGATGCTCTACCAGGTTCATTTCAGTCCTAGCCATACAAAGGGCACTAAGCATAGAGTTTGAAAACTGAGTTTCCTTGAGAGCTGCTTGGAAGCCTGATGGTGTGTGAAGTTAGTGAGTCAAATGGAGTTGTTCTCCCACAAGAACCACTCTGCTGATCCTTCTTCAATATGCCCTTCACCAACATGCAGTGTTCCCTTGATTGAATTAGCTCTCACACCAATATTTGCGTCTAGAGCCTTTGCATTGAGGGCTATCTGAAAATGGCTGTGGCGCTGAAGTTGCCTGTGAATGTGGAGTTGGTGGCATGTGAAACCCGCATGTGGAGCATTCGTTTGTGTGGGATGCTCTACCAGGTTCATTTCAGTCCTAGCCATACAAAGGGCACTAAGCATAGAGTGTGAAAACTGAGTTTCCTTGAGAGCTGCTTGGAAGCCTGATGGTGTGTGAAGTTAGTGAGCCAAATGGAGTTGTTCTCCCACAAGAACCACTCGGCTGATCCTTCTTCAATATGCCCTTCACCAACATGCAGTGTTTCCTTGATTGAATTAGCTCTCACACCAATATTTGCGTCTAGAGCCTTTGCATTGAGGGCTATCTGAAAACGGCTGTGGCGCTGAAGTTGCCTGTGAATGTGGAGTTGGTGGCATGTGAAACCCGCATGTGGAGCATTCGTTTGTGTGGGATGCTCTACCAGGTTCATTTCAGTCCTAGCCATACAAAGGGCACTAAGCATAGAGTGTGAAAACTGAGTTTCCTTGAGAGCTGCTTGGAAGCCTGATGGTGTGTGAAGTTAGTGAGCCAAATGGAGTTGTTCTCCCACAAGAACCACTCGGCTGATCCTTCTTCAATATGCCCTTCACCAACATGCAGTGTTTCCTTGATTGAATTAGCTCTCACACCAATATTTGCGTCTAGAGCCTTTGCATTGAGGGCTATCTGGAAACGGCTGTGGCGCTGAAGTTGCCTGTGAATGTGGAGTTGGTGGCATGTGAAACCCGCATGTGGAGCATTCGTTTGTGTGGGATGCTCTACCAGGTTCATTCCTAGATAATGCACTCAAAGGGCACTAAGCATAGAGTGTGAAAACTGAGTTTCCTTGAGAGCTGCTTGGAAGCCTGATGGTGTGTGAAGTTAGTGAGCCAAATGGAGTTGTTCTCCCACAAGAACCTCTCCCCTGATCCTTCTTCAATATGCCCTTCACCAACATGCAGTGTTTCCTTGATTGAATTAGCTCTCACACCAATATTTGGGTCTAGAGCCTTTGCATTGAGGGCTATCTGAAAACGGCTGTGGCGCTGAAGTTGCCTGTCAATGTGGAGTTGGTGGCATGTGAAACCCGCATGTGGAGCATTCATTTGTGTGGGATGCTCTCCAAGCTTCATTTCAGTCCTAGGCATACAATGGGCACTAAGCATAGAATGTGAAAACTGAGTTTCCTTGAGAGCTGCTTGGAAGCCTGATGGTGTGTGAAGTTAGTGAGCCAAATGGAGTTGTTCTCCCACAAGAACCACTCGGCTGATCCTTCTTCAATATGCCCTTCACCAACATGCAGTGTTTCCTTGATTGAATTAGCTCTCACACCAATATTTGCGTCTAGAGCCTTTGCATTGAGGGCTATCTGAAAACGGCTGTGGCGCTGAAGTTGCCTGTGAATGTGGAGTTGGTGGCATGTGAAACCCGCATGTGGAGCATTCGTTTGTGTGGGATGCTCTACCAGGTTCATTTCAGTCCTAGCCATACAAAGGGCACTAAGCATAGAGCGTGAAAACTGAGTTTCCTTGAGAGCTGCTTGGAAGCCTGATGGTGTGTGAAGTTAGTGAGCCAAATGGAGTTGTTCTCCCACAAGAACCACTCTGCTGATCCTTCTTCAATATGCCCTTCACCAACATGCAGTGTTTCCTTGATTGAATTAGCTCTCACACCAATATTTGCGTCTAGAGCCTTTGCATTGAGGGCTATCTGAAAACGGCTGTGGCGCTGAAGTTGCCTGTGAATGTGGAGTTGGTGGCATGTGAAACCCGCATGTGGAGCATTCGTTTGTGTGGGATGCTCTACCAGGTTCATTTCAGTCCTAGCCATACAAAGGGCACTAAGCATAGAGTTTGAAAACTGAGTTTCCTTGAGAGCTGCTTGGAAGCCTGATGGTGTGTGAAGTTAGTGAGTCAAATGGAGTTGTTCTCCCACAAGAACCACTCGGCTGATCCTTCTTCAATATGCCCTTCACCAACATGCAGTGTTTCCTTGATTGAATTAGCTCTCACACCAATATTTGCGTCTAGAGCCTTTGCATTGAGGGCTATCTGAAAATGGCTGTGGCGCTGAAGTTGCCTGTGAATGTGGAGTTGGTGGCATGTGAAACCCGCATGTGGAGCATTCGTTTGTGTGGGATGCTCTACCAGGTTCATTTCAGTCCTAGGCCATACAAAGGGCACTAAGCATAGAGTGTGAAAACTGAGTTTCCTTGAGAGCTGCTTGGAAGCCTGATGGTGTGTGAAGTTAGTGAGCCAAATGGAGTTGTTCTCCCACAAGAACCACTCGGCTGATCCTTCTTCAATATGCCCTTCACCAACATGCAGTGTTTCCTTGATTGAATTAGCTCTCACACCAATATTTGCGTCTAGAGCCTTTGCATTGAGGGCTATCTGAAAACGGCTGTGGCGCTGAAGTTGCCTGTGAATGTGGAGTTGGTGGCATGTGAAACCCGCATGTGGAGCATTCATTTGTGTGGGATGCTCTACCAGGTTCATTTCAGTCCTAGCCATACAAAGGGCACTAAGCATAGAGTGTGAAAACTGAGTTTCCTTGAGAGCTGCTTGGAAGCCTGATGGTGTGTGAAGTTAGTGAGCCAAATGGAGTTGTTCTCCCACAAGAACCACTCTGCTGATCCTTCTTCAATATGCCCTTCACCAACATGCAGTGTTTCCTTGATTGAATTAGCTCTCACACCAATATTTGCGTCTAGAGCCTTTGCATTGAGGGCTATCTGAAAACGGCTGTGGCGCTGAAGTTGCCTGTGAATGTGGAGTTGGTGGCATGTGAAACCCGCATGTGGAGCATTCGTTTGTGTGGGATGCTTACCAAGCTTCATTTCAGTCCTAGGCACACAAAGAGCACTAAGCATAGAGTGTGAAAACTGAGTTTCCTTGAGAGCTGCTTGGAAGCCTGATGGTGTGAAGTTAGTGAGCCAAATGGAGTTGTTCTCCCACAAGAACCACTCGGCTGATCCTTCTTCAATATGCCCTTCACCAACATGCAGTGTTTCCTTGATTGAATTAGCTCTCACACTAATATTTGCGTCTAGAGCCTTTGCATTGAGGGCTATCTGAAAACGGCTGTGGCTCTGAAGTTGCCTGTGAATGTGGAGTTGGTGGCATGTGAAACCCGCATGTGGAGCATTCGTTTGTGTGGGATGCTCTACCAGGTTCATTGCTACATAATGCACTCAAAGGGCACTAAGCATAGAGCGTGAAAACTGAGTTTCCTTGAGAGCTGCTTGGAAGCCTGATGGTGTGTGAAGTTAGTGAGTCAAATGGAGTTGTTCTCCCACAAGAACCACTCTGCTGATCCTTCTTCAATATGCCCTTCACCAACATGCAGTGTTTCCTTGATTGAATTAGCTCTCACACCAATATTTGCGTCTAGAGCCTTTGCATTGAGGGCTATCTGGAAACGGCTGTGGCGCTGAAGTTGCCTGTGAATGTGGAGTTGGTGGCATGTGAAACCCGCATGTGGAGCATTCGTTTGTGTGGGATGCTCACCAAGCTTCATTTCATTCCTAGGCACACAAAGGGCACTAAGCATAGAGTGTGAAAACTGAGTTTCCTTGAGAGCTGCTTGGAAGCCTGATGGTGTGTGAAGTTAGTGAGCCAAATGGAGTTGTTCTCCCACAAGAACCACTCGGCTGATCCTTCTTCAATATGCCCTTCACCAACATGCAGTGTTTCCTTGATTGAATTAGCTCTCACACCAATATTTGCGTCTAGAGCCTTTGCATTGAGGGCTATCTGGAAACGGCTGTGGCGCTGAAGTTGCCTGTGAATGTGGAGTTGGTGGCATGTGAAACCCGCATGTGGAGCATTCGTTTGTGTGGGATGCTCACCAAGCTTCATTTCATTCCTAGGCACACAAAGGGCACTAAGCATAGAGTGTGAAAACTGAGTTTCCTTGAGAGCTGCTTGGAAGCCTGATGGTGTGTGAAGTTAGTGAGCCAAATGGAGTTGTTCTCCCACAAGAACCACTCGGCTGATCCTTCTTCAATATGCCCTTCACCAACATGCAGTGTTTCCTTGATTGAATTAGCTCTCACACCAATATTTGCGTCTAGAGCCTTTGCATTGAGGGCTATCTGAAAATGGCTGTGGCGCTGAAGTTGCCTGTCAATGTGGAGTTGGTGGCATGTGAAACCCGCATGTGGAGCATTCGTTTGTGTGGGATGCTCTACCAGGTTCATTCCTAGATAATGCACTCAAAGGGCACTAAGCATAGAGTGTGAAAACTGAGTTTCCTTGAGAGCTGCTTGGAAGCCTGATGGTGTGTGAAGTTAGTGAGCCAAATGGAGTTGTTCTCCCACAAGAACCTCTCCCCTGATCCTTCTTCAATATGCCCTTCACCAACATGCAGTGTTTCCTTGATTGAATTAGCTCTCACACCAATATTTGGGTCTAGAGCCTTTGCATTGAGGGCTATCTGAAAACGGCTGTGGCGCTGAAGTTGCCTGTCAATGTGGAGTTGGTGGCATGTGAAACCCGCATGTGGAGCATTCGTTTATGTGGGATGCTCTACCAGGTTCATTTCAGTCCTAGCCATACAAAGGGCACTAAGCATAGAGCGTGAAAACTGATTTGCCTTGAGAGCTGCTTGGAAGCCTGATGGTGTGTGAGTTAGTGAGCCAAATGGAGTTGTTCTCCCACAAGAACCACTCTGCTGATCCTTCTTCAATATGCCCTTCACCAACATGCAGTGTTTCCTTGATTGAATTAGCTCTCACACCAATATTTGCGTCTAGAGCCTTTGCATTGAGGGCTATCTGAAAACGGCTGTGGCGCTGAAGTTGCCTGTGAATGTGGAGTTGGTGGCATGTGAAACCCGCATGTGGAGCATTCATTTGTGTGGGATGCTCTCCAAGCTTCATTTCAGTCCTAGGCATACAATGGGCACTAAGCATAGAATGTGAAAACTGAGTTTCCTTGAGAGCTGCTTGGAAGCCTGATGGTGTGTGAAGTTAGTGAGCCAAATGGAGTTGTTCTCCCACAAGAACCACTCGGCTGATCCTTCTTCAATATGCCCTTCACCAACATGCAGTGTTTCCTTGATTGAATTAGCTCTCACACCAATATTTGCGTCTAGAGCCTTTGCATTGAGGGCTATCTGAAAACGGCTGTGGCGCTGAAGTTGCCTGTGAATGTGGAGTTGGTGGCATGTGAAACCCGCATGTGGAGCATTCGTTTGTGTGGGATGCTCTACCAGGTTCATTTCAGTCCTAGCCATACAAAGGGCACTAAGCATAGAGCGTGAAAACTGAGTTTCCTTGAGAGCTGCTTGGAAGCCTGATGGTGTGTGAAGTTAGTGAGCCAAATGGAGTTGTTCTCCCACAAGAACCACTCTGCTGATCCTTCTTCAATATGCCCTTCACCAACATGCAGTGTTTCCTTGATTGAATTAGCTCTCACACCAATATTTGCGTCTAGAGCCTTTGCATTGAGGGCTATCTGAAAACGGCTGTGGCGCTGAAGTTGCCTGTGAATGTGGAGTTGGTGGCATGTGAAACCCGCATGTGGAGCATTCGTTTGTGTGGGATGCTCTACCAGGTTCATTTCAGTCCTAGCCATACAAAGGGCACTAAGCATAGAGTTTGAAAACTGAGTTTCCTTGAGAGCTGCTTGGAAGCCTGATGGTGTGTGAAGTTAGTGAGTCAAATGGAGTTGTTCTCCCACAAGAACCACTCTGCTGATCCTTCTTCAATATGCCCTTCACCAACATGCAGTGTTTCCTTGATTGAATTAGCTCTCACACCAATATTTGCGTCTAGAGCCTTTGCATTGAGGGCTATCTGAAAATGGCTGTGGCGCTGAAGTTGCCTGTGAATGTGGAGTTGGTGGCATGTGAAACCCGCATGTGGAGCATTCGTTTGTGTGGGATGCTCTACCAGGTTCATTTCAGTCCTAGGCCATACAAAGGGCACTAAGCATAGAGTGTGAAAACTGAGTTTCCTTGAGAGCTGCTTGGAAGCCTGATGGTGTGTGAAGTTAGTGAGCCAAATGGAGTTGTTCTCCCACAAGAACCACTCGGCTGATCCTTCTTCAATATGCCCTTCACCAACATGCAGTGTTTCCTTGATTGAATTAGCTCTCACACCAATATTTGCGTCTAGAGCCTTTGCATTGAGGGCTATCTGAAAACGGCTGTGGCGCTGAAGTTGCCTGTGAATGTGGAGTTGGTGGCATGTGAAACCCGCATGTGGAGCATTCGTTTGTGTGGGATGCTCTACCAGGTTCATTTCAGTCCTAGCCATACAAAGGGCACTAAGCATAGAGTGTGAAAACTGAGTTTCCTTGAGAGCTGCTTGGAAGCCTGATGGTGTGTGAAGTTAGTGAGCCAAATGGAGTTGTTCTCCCACAAGAACCACTCTGCTGATCCTTCTTCAATATGCCCTTCACCAACATGCAGTGTTTCCTTGATTGAATTAGCTCTCACACCAATATTTGCGTCTAGAGCCTTTGCATTGAGGGCTATCTGAAAACGGCTGTGGCGCTGAAGTTGCCTGTGAATGTGGAGTTGGTGGCATGTGAAACCCGCATGTGGAGCATTCGTTTGTGTGGGATGCTTACCAAGCTTCATTTCAGTCCTAGGCACACAAAGAGCACTAAGCATAGAGTGTGAAAACTGAGTTTCCTTGAGAGCTGCTTGGAAGCCTGATGGTGTGAAGTTAGTGAGCCAAATGGAGTTGTTCTCCCACAAGAACCACTCGGCTGATCCTTCTTCAATATGCCCTTCACCAACATGCAGTGTTTCCTTGATTGAATTAGCTCTCACACTAATATTTGCGTCTAGAGCCTTTGCTTTGAGGGCTATCTGAAAACGGCTGTGGCTCTGAAGTTGCCTGTGAATGTGGAGTTGGTGGCATGTGAAACCCGCATGTGGAGCATTCGTTTGTGTGGGATGCTCTACCAGGTTCATTGCTACATAATGCACTCAAAGGGCACTAAGCATAGAGCGTGAAAACTGAGTTTCCTTGAGAGCTGCTTGGAAGCCTGATGGTGTGTGAAGTTAGTGAGTCAAATGGAGTTGTTCTCCCACAAGAACCACTCTGCTGATCCTTCTTCAATATGCCCTTCACCAACATGCAGTGTTTCCTTGATTGAATTAGCTCTCACACCAATATTTGCGTCTAGAGCCTTTGCATTGAGGGCTATCTGGAAACGGCTGTGGCGCTGAAGTTGCCTGTGAATGTGGAGTTGGTGGCATGTGAAACCCGCATGTGGAGCATTCGTTTGTGTGGGATGCTCACCAAGCTTCATTTCATTCCTAGGCACACAAAGGGCACTAAGCATAGAGTGTGAAAACTGAGTTTCCTTGAGAGCTGCTTGGAAGCCTGATGGTGTGTGAAGTTAGTGAGCCAAATGGAGTTGTTCTCCCACAAGAACCACTCGGCTGATCCTTCTTCAATATGCCCTTCACCAACATGCAGTGTTTCCTTGATTGAATTAGCTCTCACACCAATATTTGCGTCTAGAGCCTTTGCATTGAGGGCTATCTGAAAACGGCTGTGGCGCTGAAGTTGCCTGTGAATGTGGAGTTGGTGGCATGTGAAACCCGCATGTGGAGCATTCGTTTGTGTGGGATGCTCTACCAGGTTCATTTCAGTCCTAGCCATACAAAGGGCACTAAGCATAGAGCGTAAAAACTGAGTTTCCTTGAGAGCTGCTTGGAAGCCTGATGGTGTGTGAAGTTAGTGAGCCAAATGGAGTTGTTCTCCCACAAGAACCACTCGGCTGATCCTTCTTCAATATGCCCATCACCAACATGCAGTGTTTCCTTGATTGAATTAGCTCTCACACCAATATTTGCGTCTAGAGCTTTTGCATTGAGGGCTATCTGAAAACGGCTGTGGCGCTGAAGTTGCCTGTGAATGTGGAGTTGGTGGCATGTGAAACCCGCATGTGGAGCATTCATTTGTGTGGGATGCTCTACCAGGTTCATTTCAGTCCTAGCCATACAAAGGGCACTAAGCATAGAGCGTGAAAACTGAGTTTCCTTGAGAGCTGCTTGGAAGCCTGATGGTGTGTGAAGTTAGTGAGTCAAATGGAGTTGTTCTCCCACAAGAACCACTCTGCTGATCCTTCTTCAATATGCCCTTCACCAACATGCAGTGTTTCCTTGATTGAATTAGCTCTCACACCAATATTTGCGTCTAGAGCCTTTGCATTGAGGGCTATCTGAAAACGGCTGTGGCGCTGAAGTTGCCTGTGAATGTGGAGTTGGTGGCATGTGAAACCCGCATGTGGAGCATTCGTTTGTGTGGGATGCTGACCAAGCTTCATTTCAGTCCTAGGCATACAAAGGGCACTAAGCATAGAGTGTGAAAACTGAGTTTCCTTGAGAGCTGCTTGGAAGCCTGATGGTGTGTGAAGTTAGTGAGCCAAATGGAGTTGTTCTCCCACAAGAACCACTCGGCTGATCCTTCTTCAATATGCCCTTCACCAACATGCAGTGTTTCCTTGATTGAATTAGCTCTCACACCAATATTGGCGTCTAGAGCCTTTGCATTGAGGGCTATGTGAAAATGGCTGTGGCGCTGAAGTTGCCTGTGAATGTGGAGTTGGTGTCATGTGAAACCCGCATGTGGAGCATTCGTTTGTGTGATGCTCTACCAGGTTCATTTCAGTCCTAGCCATACAAAGGGCACTAAGCATAGATGGTGAAAACTGAGTTTCCTTGAGAGCTGCTTGGAAGCCTGATGGTGTGTGAAGTTAGTGAGCCAAATGGAGTTGTTCTCCCACAAGAACCACTCGGCTGATCCTTCTTCAATATGCCCTTCACCAACATGCAGTGTTTCCTTGATTGAATTAGCTCTCACACCAATATTTGCGTCTAGAGCCTTTGCATTGAGGGCTATCTGAAAACGGCTGTGGCGCTGAAGTTGCCTGTGAATGTGGAGTTGGTGGCATGTGAAACCCGCATGTGGAGCATTCGTTTGTGTGGGATGCTCTACCAGGTTCATTCCTAGATAATGCTCTCAAAGGGCACTAAGCATAGAGTGTGAAAACTGAGTTTCCTTGAGAGCTGCTTGGAAGCCTGATGGTGTGTGAAGTTAGTGAGCCAAATGGAGTTGTTCTCCCACAAGAACCACTCGGCTGATCCTTCTTCAATATGCCCTTCACCAACATGCAGTGTTTCCTTGATTGAATTAGCTCTCACACCAATATTTGCGTCTAGAGCCTTTGCATTGAGGGCTATCTGAAAACGGCTGTGGCGCTGAAGTTGCCTGTGAATGTGGAGTTGTTGGCATGTGAAACCCGCATGTGGAGCATTCGTTTGTGTGGGATGCTCACCAAGCTTCATTTCAGTCCTAGGCACTCAAAGGGCACTAAGCATAGAGTGTGAAAACTGAGTTTCCTTGAGAGCTGCTTGGAAGCCTGATGGTGTGTGAAGTTAGTGAGCCAAATGGAGTTGTTCTCCCACAAGAACCACTCGGCTGATCCTTCTTCAATATGCCCTTCAGCAACATGCAGTGTTTCCTTGATTGAATTAGCTCTCACACCAATATTTGCGTCTAGAGCCTTTGCATTGAGGGCTATCTGAAAACGGCTGTGGCGCTGAAGTTGCCTGTGAATGTGGAGTTGGTGGCATGTGAAACCCGCATGTGGAGCATTCGTTTGTGTGGGATGCTCTACCAGGTTCATTCCTACATAATGCTCTCAAAGGGCACTAAGCATAGAGTGTGAAACCTGAGTTTCCTTGAGAGCTGCTTGGAAGCCTGATGGTGTGTGAAGTTAGTGAGCCAAATGGAGTTGTTCTCCCACAAGAACCACTCGGCTGATCCTTCTTCAATATGCCCTTCACCAACATGCAGTGTTTCCTTGATTGAATTAGCTCTCACACCAATATTGGCGTCTAGAGCCTTTGCATTGAGGGCTATGTGAAAATGGCTGTGGCGCTGAAGTTGCCTGTGAATGTGGAGTTGGTGTCATGTGAAACCCGCATGTGGAGCATTCGTTTGTGTGATGCTCTACCAGGTTCATTTCAGTCCTAGCCATACAAAGGGCACTAAGCATAGATGGTGAAAACTGAGTTTCCTTGAGAGCTGCTTGGAAGCCTGATGGTGTGTGAAGTTAGTGAGCCAAATGGAGTTGTTCTCCCACAAGAACCACTCGGCTGATCCTTCTTCAATATGCCCTTCACCAACATGCAGTGTTTCCTTGATTGAATTAGCTCTCACACCAATATTTGCGTCTAGAGCCTTTGCATTGAGGGCTATCTGAAAACGGCTGTGGCGCTGAAGTTGCCTGTGAATGTGGAGTTGGTGGCATGTGAAACCCGCATGTGGAGCATTCGTTTGTGTGGGATGCTCTACCAGGTTCATTCCTAGATAATGCTCTCAAAGGGCACTAAGCATAGAGTGTGAAAACTGAGTTTCCTTGAGAGCTGCTTGGAAGCCTGATGGTGTGTGAAGTTAGTGAGCCAAATGGAGTTGTTCTCCCACAAGAACCACTCGGCTGATCCTTCTTCAATATGCCCTTCACCAACATGCAGTGTTTCCTTGATTGAATTAGCTCTCACACCAATATTTGCGTCTAGAGCCTTTGCATTGAGGGCTATCTGAAAACGGCTGTGGCGCTGAAGTTGCCTGTGAATGTGGAGTTGTTGGCATGTGAAACCCGCATGTGGAGCATTCGTTTGTGTGGGATGCTCACCAAGCTTCATTTCAGTCCTAGGCACTCAAAGGGCACTAAGCATAGAGTGTGAAAACTGAGTTTCCTTGAGAGCTGCTTGGAAGCCTGATGGTGTGTGAAGTTAGTGAGCCAAATGGAGTTGTTCTCCCACAAGAACCACTCGGCTGATCCTTCTTCAATATGCACTTCAGCAACATGCAGTGTTTCCTTGATTGAATTAGCTCTCACACCAATATTTGCGTCTGGAGCCTTTGCATTGAGGGCTATCTGAAAATGGCTGTGGCGCTGAAGTTGCCTGTGAATGTGGAGTTGGTGGCATGTGAAACCCGCATGTGGAGCATTCGTTTGTGTGGGATGCTCTGCCAGGTTTACTCCTAGATAATGCACTCAAAGGGCACTAAGCATAGAGTGTGAAAACTGAGTTTCCTTGAGAGCTGCTTGGAAGCCTGATGGTGTGTGAAGTTAGTGAGCCAAATGGAGTTGTTCTCCCACAAGAACCACTTGGCTGATCCTTCTTCAATATGCCCTTCACCAACATGCAGTGTTTCCTTGATTGAATTAGCTCTCACACAAATATTTGCGTCTAGAGCCTTTGCATTGAGGGCTATCTGAAAACGGCTGTGGCGCTGAAGTTGCCTGTGAATGTGGAGTTGGTGGCATGTGAAACCCGCATGTGGAGCATTCGTTTGTGTGGGATGCTCTACTAGATTCATTCCTAGATAATGCACTCAAAGGGCACTAAGCATAGAGTGTGAAAACTGAGTTTCCTTGAGAGCTGCTTGGAAGCCTGATGGTGTGTGAAGTTAGTGAGCCAAATGGAGTTGTTCTCCCACAAGAACCACTCGGCTGATCCTTCTTCAATATGCCCTTCAGCAACATGCAGTGTTTCCTTGATTGAATTAGCTCTCACACCAATATTTGCGTCTAGAGCCTTTGCATTGAGGGCTATCTGAAAACGGCTGTGGCGCTGAAGTTGCCTGTGAATGTGGAGTTGGTGGCATGTGAAACCCGCATGTGGAGCATTCGTTTGTGTGGGATGTTCTACCAGGTTCATTCCTACATAATGCTCTCAAAGGGCACTAAGCATAGAGTGTGAAAACTGAGTTTCCTTGAGAGCTGCTTGGAAGCCTGATGGTGTGTGAAGTTAGTGAGCCAAATGGAGTTGTTCTCCCACAAGAACCACTCGGCTGATCCTTCTTCAATATGCCCTTCAGCAACATGCAGTGTTTCCTTGATTGAATTAGCTCTCACACCAATATTTGCGTCTAGAGCCTTTGCATTGAGGGCTATCTGAAAACGGCTGTGGCGCTGAAGTTGCCTGTGAATGTGGAGTTGGTGGCATGTGAAACCCGCATGTGGAGCATTCGTTTGTGTGGGATGCTCACCAAGCTTCATTTCAGTCCTAGGCACTCAAAGGGCACTAAGCATAGAGTGTGAAAACTGAGTTTCCTTGAGAGCTGCTTGGAAGCCTGATGGTGTGTGAAGTTAGTGAGCCAAATGGAGTTGTTCTGCCACAAGAACCACTCGGCTGATCCTTCTTCAATATGCCCTTCACCAACATGCAGTGTTTCCTTGATTGAATTAGCTCTCACACCAATATTTGCGTCTGGAGCCTTTGCATTGAGGGCTATCTGAAAATGGCTGTGGCACTGAAGTTGCCTGTGAATGTGGAGTTGGTGGCATGTGAAACCCGCATGTGGAGCATTCGTTTGTGTGGGATGCTCTGCCAGGTTTACTCCTAGATAATGCACTCAAAGGGCACTAAGCATAGAGTGTGAAAACTGAGTTTCCTTGAGAGCTGCTTGGAAGCCTGATGGTGTGTGAAGTTAGTGAGCCAAATGGAGTTGTTCTCCCACAAGAACCACTTGGCTGATCCTTCTTCAATATGCCCTTCACCAACATGCAGTGTTTCCTTGATTGAATTAGCTCTCACACCAATATTTGCGTCTAGAGCCTTTGCATTGAGGGCTATCTGAAAACGGCTGTGGCGCTGAAGTTGCCTGTGAATGTGGAGTTGGTGGCATGTGAAACCCGCATGTGGAGCATTCGTTTGTGTGGGATGCTCTACTAGATTCATTCCTAGATAATGCACTCAAAGGGCACTAAGCATAGAGTGTGAAAACTGAGTTTCCTTGAGAGCTGCTTGGAAGCCTGATGGTGTGTGAAGTTAGTGAGCCAAATGGAGTTGTTCTCCCACAAGAACCACTCGGCTGATCCTTCTTCAATATGCCCTTCACCAACATGCAGTGTTTCCTTGATTGAATTAGCTCTCACACCAATATTTGCGTCTAGAGCCTTTGCATTGAGGGCTATCTGAAAACGGCTGTGGCGCTGAAGTTGCCTGTGAATGTGGAGTTGGTGGCATGTGAAACCCGCATGTGGAGCATTCGTTTCTGTGGGATGTTCTACCAGGTGCATTCCTAGATAATGCACTCAAAGGGCACTAAGCATAGAGTGTGAAAACTGAGTTTCCTTGAGAGCTGCTTGGAAGCCTGATGGTGTGTGAAGTTAGTGAGCCAAATGGAGTTGTTCTCCCACAAGAACCACTCGGCTGATCCTTCTTCAATATGCCCTTCACCAACATGCAGTGTTTCCTTGATTGAATTAGCTCTCACACCAATATTTGCATCTAGAGCCTTTGCATTGAGGGCTATCTGAAAACGGCAGTGGCGCTGAAGTTGCCTGTGAATGTGGAGTTGGTGGCATGTGAAACCCGCATGTGGAGCATTCGTTTGTGTGGGATGCTCTCCAAGCTTCATTTCAGTCCTAGGCACTCAAAGGGCACTAAGCATAGAGTGTGAAAACTGAGTTTCCTTGAGAGCTGCTTGGAAGCCTGATGGTGTGTGAAGTTAGTGAGCCAAATGGAGTTGTTCTCCCACAAGAACCACTCGGCTGATCCTTCTTCAATATGCCCTTCACCAACATGCAGTGTTTCCTTGATTGAATTAGCTCTCACACCAATATTTGCGTCTAGAGCCTTTGCATTGAGGGCTATCTGAAAATGGCTGTGGAGCTGAAGTTGCCTGTGAATGTGGAGTTGGTGGCATGTGAAACCCGCATGTGGAGCATTCGTTTGTGTGGGATGCTGACCAAGCTTCATTTCAGTCCTAGGCACTCAAAGGGCACTAAGCATAGAGTGTGAAACCTGAGTTTCCTTGAGAGCTGCTTGGAAGCCTGATGGTGTGTGAAGTTAGTGAGCCAAATGGAGTTGTTCTCCCACAAGAACCACTCGGCTGATCCTTCTTCAATATGCCCTTCACCAACATGCAGTGTTTCCTTGATTGAATTAGCTCTCACACCAATATTTGCGTCTAGAGCCTTTGCATTGAGGGCTATCTGAAAACGGCTGTGGCGCTGAAGTTGCCTGTGAATGTGGAGTTGGTGGCATGTGAAACCCGCATGTGGAGCATTCGTTTATGTGGGATGCTCTCCAAGCTTCATTTCAGTCCTAGGCACTCATAAGGCACTAAGCATAGAGTGTGAAAACTGAGTTTCCTTGAGAGCTGCTTGGAAGCCTGATGGTGTGTGAAGTTAGTGAGCCAAATGGAGTTGTTCTCCCACAAGAACCACTCGGCTGATCCTTCTTCAATTTGCCCTTCACCAACATGCAGTGTTTCCTTGATTGAATTAGCTCTCACACCAATATTTGTGTCTAGAGCCTTTGCATTGAGGGCTATCTGAAAACAGCTGTGGCGCTGAAGTTGCCTGTGAATGTGGAGTTGGTGGCATGTGAAACCCGCATGTGGAGCATTCGTTTCTGTGGGATGTTCTACCAGGTTCATTCCTAGATAATGCTCTCAAAGGGCACTAAGCATAGAGTGTGAAACTGAGTTTCCTTGAGAGCTGCTTGGAAGCCTGATGGTGTGTGAAGTTAGTGAGCCAAATGGAGTTGTTCTCCCACAAGAACCACTCCCCTGATCCTTCTTCAATATGCCCTTCAGCAACATGCAGTGTTTCCTTGATTGAATTAGCTCTCACACCAATATTTGCGTCTGGAGCCTTTGCATTGAGGGCTATCTGAAAATGGCTGTGGCACTGAAGTTGCCTGTTAATGTGGAGTTGGTGGCATGTGAAACCCGCATGTGGAGCATTCGTTCGTGTGGGATGCTCTGCCAGGTTTACTCCTAGATAATGCACTCAAAGGGCACTAAGCATAGAGTGTGAAAACTGAGTTTCCTTGAGAGCTGCTTGGAAGCCTGATGGTGTGTGAAGTTAGTTAGCCAAATGGAGTTGTTCTCCCACAAGAACCACTTGGCTGATCCTTCTTCAATATGCCCTTCACCAACATGCAGTGTTTCCTTGATTGAATTAGCTCTCACACCAATATTTGCGTCTAGAGCCTTTGCATTGAGGGCTATCTGAAAACGCTGTGGCGCTGAAGTTGCCTGTGAATGTGGAGTTGGTGGCATGTGAAACCCGCATGTGGAGCATTCGTTTGTGTGGGATGCTCTACTAGGTTCATTCCTAGATAATGCACTCAAAGGGCACTAAGCATAGAGTGTGAAAACTGAGTTTCCTTGAGAGCTGCTTGGAAGCCTGATGGTGTGTGAAGTTAGTGAGCCAAATGAGTTGTTCTCCCACAAGAACCACTCGGCTGATCCTTCTTCAATATGCCCTTCAGCAACATGCAGTGTTTCCTTGATTGAATTAGCTCTCACACCAATATTTGCGTCTAGAGCCTTTGCATTGAGGGCTATCTGAAAACGGCTGTGGCGCTGAAGTTGCCTGTGAATGTGGAGTTGGTGGCATGTGAAACCCGCATGTGGAGCATTCGTTTGTGTGGGATGCTCTACCAGGTTCATTCCTAGATAATGCTCTCAAAGGGCACTAAGCATAGAGTGTGAAAACTGAGTTTCCTTGAGAGCTGCTTGGAAGCCTGATGGTGTGTGAAGTTAGTGAGCCAAATGGAGTTGTTCTCCCACAAGAACCACTCGGCTGATCCTTCTTCAATATGCCCTTCACCAACATGCAGTGTTTCCTTGATTGAATTAGCTCTCACACCAATATTTGCGTCTAGAGCCTTTGCATTGAGGGCTATCTGAAAATGGCTGTGGCGCTGAAGTTGCCTGTGAATGTGGAGTTGGTGGCATGTGAAACCGCATGTGGAGCATTCGTTTGTGTGGATGCTGACCAAGCTTCATTCAGTCCTAGGCACTCAAAGGGCACTAAGCATAGAGTGTGAAACTGAGTTTCCTTGAGAGCTGCTTGGAAGCCTGATGGTGTGTGAAGTTAGTGAGCCAAATGGAGTTGTTCTCCCACAAGAACCACTCGGCTGATCCTTCTTCAATATGCCCTTCACCAACATGCAGTGTTTCCTTGATTGAATTAGCTCTCACACCAATATTTGCGTCTAGAGCCTTTGCATTGAGGGCTATCTGAAAACGGCTGTGGCGCTGAAGTTGCCTGTGAATGTGGAGTTGGTGGCATGTGAAACCCGCATGTGGAGCATTCGTTTATGTGGGATGCTCTCCAAGCTTCATTTCAGTCCTAGGCACTCATAAGGCACTAAGCATAGAGTGTGAAAACTGAGTTTCCTTGAGAGCTGCTTGGAAGCCTGATGGTGTGTGAAGTTAGTGAGCCAAATGGAGTTGTTCTCCCACAAGAACCACTCGGCTGATCCTTCTTCAATATGCCCTTCACCAACATGCAGTGTTTCCTTGATTGAATTAGCTCTCACACCAATATTGGCGTCTAGAGCCTTTGCATTGAGGGCTATCTGAAAACAGCTGTGGCGCTGAAGTTGCCTGTGAATGTGGAGTTGGTGGCATGTGAAACCCGCATGTGGAGCATTCGTTTCTGTGGGATGTTCTACAGGTTCATTCCTAGATAATGCACTCAAAGGGCACTAAGCCTAGAGTGTGAAAACTGAGTTTCCTTGAGAGCTGCTTGGAAGCCTGATGGTGTGTGAAGTTAGTGAGCCAAATGGAGTTGTTCTCCCACAAGAACCACTCGGCTGATCCTTCTTCAATATGCCCTTCACCACATGCAGTGTTTCCTTGATTGAATTAGCTCTCACACCAATATTTGTGTCTAGAGCTTTGCATTGAGGGCTATTCTGAAAACGGCAGTGGCGCTGAAGTTGCCTGTGAATGTGGAGTTGGTGTCATGTGAAACCCGCATGTGGAGCATTCGTTTGTGTGGGATGCTGACCAAGCTTCATTTCAGTCCTAGGCATACAAAGGGCACTAAGCATAGAGTGTGAAAACTGAGTTTCCTTGAGAGCTGCTTGGAAGCCTGATGGTGTGTGAAGTTAGTGAGCCAAATGGAGTTGTTCTCCCACAAGAACCACTCGGCTGATCCTTCTTCAATATGCCCTTCACCAACATGCAGTGTTTCCTTGATTGAATTAGCTCTCACACCAATATTGGCGTCTAGAGCCTTTGCATTGAGGGCTATGTGAAAATGGCTGTGGCGCTGAAGTTGCCTGTGAATGTGGAGTTGGTGTCATGTGAAACCCGCATGTGGAGCATTCGTTTGTGTGATGCTCTACCAGGTTCATTTCAGTCCTAGCCATACAAAGGGCACTACGCATAGATGGTGAAAACTGAGTTTCCTTGAGAGCTGCTTGGAAGCCTGATGGTGTGTGAAGTTAGTGAGCCAAATGGAGTTGTTCTCCCACAAGAACCACTCGGCTGATCCTTCTTCAATATGCCCTTCACCAACATGCAGTGTTTCCTTGATTGAATTAGCTCTCACACCAATATTTGCGTCTAGAGCCTTTGCATTGAGGGCTATCTGAAAACGGCTGTGGCGCTGAAGTTGCCTGTGAATGTGGAGTTGGTGGCATGTGAAACCCGCATGTGGAGCATTCGTTTGTGTGGGATGCTCTACCAGGTTCATTCCTAGATAATGCTCTCAAAGGGCACTAAGCATAGAGTGTGAAAACTGAGTTTCCTTGAGAGCTGCTTGGAAGCCTGATGGTGTGTGAAGTTAGTGAGCCAAATGGAGTTGTTCTCCCACAAGAACCACTCGGCTGATCCTTCTTCAATATGCCCTTCACCAACATGCAGTGTTTCCTTGATTGAATTAGCTCTCACACCAATATTTGCGTCTAGAGCCTTTGCATTGAGGGCTATCTGAAAACGGCTGTGGCGCTGAAGTTGCCTGTGAATGTGGAGTTGTTGGCATGTGAAACCCGCATGTGGAGCATTCGTTTGTGTGGGATGCTCACCAAGCTTCATTTCAGTCCTAGGCACTCAAAGGGCACTAAGCATAGAGTGTGAAAACTGAGTTTCCTTGAGAGCTGCTTGGAAGCCTGATGGTGTGTGAAGTTAGTGAGCCAAATGGAGTTGTTCTCCCACAAGAACCACTCGGCTGATCCTTCTTCAATATGCACTTCAGCAACATGCAGTGTTTCCTTGATTGAATTAGCTCTCACACCAATATTTGCGTCTGGAGCCTTTGCATTGAGGGCTATCTGAAAATGGCTGTGGCGCTGAAGTTGCCTGTGAATGTGGAGTTGGTGGCATGTGAAACCCGCATGTGGAGCATTCGTTTGTGTGGGATGCTCTGCCAGGTTTACTCCTAGATAATGCACTCAAAGGGCACTAAGCATAGAGTGTGAAAACTGAGTTTCCTTGAGAGCTGCTTGGAAGCCTGATGGTGTGTGAAGTTAGTGAGCCAAATGGAGTTGTTCTCCACAAGAACCACTTGGCTGATCCTTCTTCAATATGCCCTTCACCAACATGCAGTGTTTCCTTGATTGAATTAGCTCTCACACAAATATTTGCGTCTAGAGCCTTTGCATTGAGGGCTATCTGAAAACGGCTGTGCGCTGAAGTTGCCTGTGAATGTGGAGTTGGTGGCATGTGAAACCCGCATGTGGAGCATTCGTTTGTGTGGGATGCTCTGCCAGGTTTACTCCTAGATAATGCACTCAAAGGGCACTAAGCATAGAGTGTGAAAACTGAGTTTCCTTGAGAGCTGCTTGGAAGCCTGATGGTGTGTGAAGTTAGTGAGCCAAATGGAGTTGTTCTCCCACAAGAACCACTCGGCTGATCCTTCTTCAATATGCCCTTCAGCAACATGCAGTGTTTCCTTGATTGAATTAGCTCTCACACCAATATTTGCGTCTAGAGCCTTTGCATTGAGGGCTATCTGAAAACGGCTGTGGCGCTGAAGTTGCCTGTGAATGTGGAGTTGGTGGCATGTGAAACCCGCATGTGGAGCATTCGTTTGTGTGGGATGCTCTACCAGGTTCATTCCTACATAATGCTCTCAAAGGGCACTAAGCATAGAGTGTGAAAACTGAGTTTCCTTGAGAGCTGCTTGGAAGCCTGATGGTGTGTGAAGTTAGTGAGCCAAATGGAGTTGTTCTCCCACAAGAACCACTCGGCTGATCCTTCTTCAATATGCCCTTCAGCAACAA
>NW_026696819.1:0-16846 GCF_030435755.1 Ochotona princeps | reverse complement strand
TATGAGTATCTCTCATTTTTCCACCAGTCTACCAAAAATAGGAAATGATTGGAAATACCATAGACTGAGTTGCAGGAGAAGCTTAAGTCTGTTTTGAATGGGAAAAGAATCTCACCATGGTCAATGACTCTCCCACGGTTAGCTCTACAATAAAGTCATCTCTGACAACAGTAAGAACTGCAGAGTCAGACCAGACCGGCTGAGCTTCTTCCTCAGCTTAATCACTATGAACCTTTGGACAGTTACTCCCCTAGCTAGGTTTCAGTTTCATCAAAGATGGAAAAAAAGTGATAGCATTCCTCTCCAAAGCTTTTTGGAAAATTTACTAATTGAGACAAGCAAAGCATTTGGCGCCACACCCAGTCTGTGGAAGGCTCTCCACAAGTGTTAGGGTTACCATTATCTTAGGCACAGAGCAAACATTCTTGTATATGAAAGAAATCTTTCCTCATTCACACACCATCTCTGGTGTCTGCTCTGATCGGAAGAACATTTTCTTACAAATATTATCCACAAAATGGCTTAGAACAAAAAATAAGAACCTCAGGATAGAAAATCATTTTGCTTTACAAAATACTACCACACCTTAAAAAATGAACATGTACAGTTGTGAAACATGGTAGAGGTTTCATTGTTCTTTAGCAGTGGAAATAGTAGCAGAGGTGGGAGTGAGGGAGAACACAGAAGAAAGAAGGGAGAAGAGGGATCCAATTATGACCATTAGAATCACCAGTGACTCACTGGCAGGTTAGCAGGCAAACCAGAACCAAAAACCAATAAAAATTATACTATATTATACAAAAAGTATGTATTTTAGGATGACAGCTTGTGATTGTTACCTTCTTTAACTGTTTACCAGTCACTTTCAGCAAAAATCTGTTTCATGCAAAAATTGTTAATGATGTACTAAGCAAAAACAGGAAGAAAACAAGACTAGTATGATCAAGTGGTGTGTATGGGGATGGTAAAGGAGGAGCAGCCACTGGAATCTTCACACTAATTAAGAGGAAACTTGGGAGGCCAAACATCACAGTCATCCAAGCCCATCTCAGAAATATTTGCATATGTACAGAACACAGAAGTTCTTGAAAATGATGACTCCTAAACCCTAAAGTGGAGATAGCTAAACTGCACACAAACACATTTCACAAAGCATATTATGCATCGATACTTTCATGTGCATTCTAATTTTATCTTTCTTATTTTTAGTTGCCAATTTATGACTTTTTTGCTTTGTACATTTAAGTAGGCAGAAACATTTCAAAGCCAAAATGTGAATTTGTATCTCAAAGGTGTGTGTCACTTAGATTTAAAGAAGCATAACCACTAGCCATTCAAATGGATTTCTACATCTTATGCCAGCACTTCTTGGCAGTTATTTAGATCTTTCCCGGAAGCTAAGTACTGCAAAAAAAATTTTTTTGAAGAGCAAATGATACTGTGAATGAAATAATTCAGATGAGAAAGGATCAACATTGGGATTGCCCTTATCTTCTTGACGGGGTGCCTGTAAAGTGAGTGAGTCCCCTCAACCCAACCCCACATGGCTCCCTAACTAGGGTTCACGTGCAGCTGACAACATGTCTGACTTCTGGAGAATTTTGACTTCTCATAGGGAAATAATTAAGGACCCCACAGAGAATACAGCAAAAACACTCATCTCACTTTATGTAAAATTTGTCCATTTTTTATGATTTTACAGTTCAAAGTTAGGTCTTTCCTTAAGCAATCTTGTCAGTCAAATATGTAAATTGAGGAATCATGAAATAATTCGCAACTTCAGCATTATTATTCATCTTAGTAAATTATTATGCATTTTGCTAATGTGTGCTCACTAATGGAATTCAGTGTCTGATTTGTACTAAGAACGTGGTAGGATTGATTCCTCAGTGTAACCCTGTAGTATATAAACTACTATTTCCCCAATTTTTAAAGATGAAACAATGAAGTCTTATAAACCAAGTTTCTTAAGGAGGTGTCCTTGGGAGGTGGTAGACTCCAAATCAGAGAAGTAAAGTTACCTGAGAAGGAAAGTTGAGCCATGATGTCTTTTGTCAAGTCAATTGCACTCTACCTCCAAGAACTTGCCTCCAGAGAGGAAGTGTCACTTTAGTTCCTTACAATTAAGTGCCTACCTTGCACCTTTCTTGTTGCCTAAGACGAGACAACAAGGAAGAGATGGGCACTGTAAACCTCGTGTGCAATTCCACTCATCTGAAATGCCAGTCCACCCCTATCACATGTCACTCCACATCAGGCAGAAAGTGCAGCTGAATTAAATCTGGCTGTCAAGAGACCCCGATTTGAAGCAAAGAGAGATGCTCTTTACTCCCTCTGTGAAAGCTGTGATTGAGAAGGCAAAAAAAAAATGTACTCAGTCGCTCTGCACTGCCACTCTGGAAATGCAAAGTTTTTGACTTGCTTTATCCTTCACCCCTTTGCCTGCCCTCCCACTTTTCAGTACCACTGTGCTTTGCTTAGGATAAACCCTCCTGGCTAAACTTCAATAATTGTATTATTCACACAATTCATGAAACGTTTTTCTAAGTCGAAAGTTTATGGAGCCAAGCTAATAGGCAAGTGCTGGACCAAAGAAGGCATACTTTCCAGGGTTGGATCAAGGCTGTCACGAAGCTCTAACATTTGATGGTTTGAAGTGGAAAAGCCACTCTGAAGGTGAAAAAGGGCTGTGCCACACTGCCAGTCACTCAGGCCAAAGGCAAGGGAACGCAAAGGAAGCATGGATTTGGAAAAATTGTGGATGTTTGCTTGTATCACTGTAACTGTCCGGTGAGAGTAAGGTCAGGAGATTACAGAAACATTTCACCAGAGGCAAAGCAAACTCCCTTAAGACCAATCGAAAGTCAGTGCCCTGGTTTCAGTGGCCCTGATAAAGTCTGAGGATGTAAATAACTATTTGCAACATGCCATTAACCAGGCACATGGCTGAGCTACAAGATGGGAAAGCAGGGCTGTCTTTCCTTAACCGAGACTTCTCTTTATGAGACAAAGTGAGAAGCTTTGAAAAGCGATTCATTGTTGTAAACTAACAAATGACTCAAATTACTGCCACATAGAAAGTTATATATTAAAAGTTAATATTGGGGCCCGGCGGCATGGCCTAGCGGCTAAAGTCCTCGCCTTGAAAGCCCCGGGATCCCATATGGGCGCCGGTTCTAATCCCGGCAGCTCCACTTCCCATCCAGCTCCCTGCTTGTGGCCTGGGAAAGCAGTCGAGGACAGCCCAATGCACTGGGACACTGCACCCGCGTGGGAGACCCAGAAGAGGTTCCTGGTTCCCGGCTTCGGATCGGCGCGCACCGGCCCGTTGCGGCTCACTTGGGGAGTGAATCATCGGATGGAAGATCTTCCTCTCTGTCTCTCCTCCTCTCTGTATATCTGGCTGTAATAAAATGAATAACTCTTTAAAAAAAGTTAATAGATATATATGTATATATATGTATATATATGTATATATATAGTGTGTGTGAGTGTGTGTGTATGGCCTGCCATCAAAGAGTACATATGTAATAAAAACTTCAGATTAAATAATCTTCAGATAATTGATAATCTTTCAGATAATTGATAATTTTCAGATTATCAATCATTTGGACATCTTGTGGAGAAGACTTTACATATAGAAGCCCAACATCTCTTCAAAGTAGAAGTGATCTATATGTTCCTAAACAAAAAAAAATTTAAGATAACAAATGAAAAAATTGCCAAACAGTATATCCTTACTGACAGACAGATGAAAGGTATAAATAAAAGTTTGAGATTCATAGCTCAAATACTTCCAGTTGAAGAAAGTTAAAATGATGAAAAATATAAAGATATATAGGCCTGAAATCTTCAGTTGGTGGAACAGCCCAAATGGCCTTCAGTGCATCATCTAATCTTTAACGCCTCTGCTGTAATTCTCCTATCTGCCATGATTGTTTATTACCTCAACATCATGGGTAAACCAGGTGATCTCTTGAGGTCATTTCAATTATAGAAATAATTTCTAAACTACAATGATTCTATGGTTGACAAGATATCTTTCATGCAAAACTGAAATGCTTTTCTTTTTCTAAGAGAATTATATTGTAATTAACAAATTTATAAATCCCACAGCTGTTGTCTAAACACTTTATATACATTTCACTCAAACATGGAATTATTTGAAAAAGTACCAGATGGCTCAGGAAATCAGAAGCAAGTTAACAGAAGTATCTGAAACTTTGCTTTCTTTAAGTGGTCTTATTATCAATGAAGCACCAAAGATGATAGAATTTATCCATGATCACATAGAATGTTTACATTTAAATAACACCAGCATGTTACCAAAGTCACATTGTACTGACAACAAAAAGCATCAGATAGTAATCAAGGCAAAAAATTAATAAAGAAAAAGTACTAAAAAACTTTTTTCTTAGAAGACAGAACTTCTTGGGCTAGAGTTTTCATGGAAAGCATATGTTGTTGAAGAATTAAGAAATGTAGCTCAGGGAAAATAATGTTTTAGACGAAATCAAGATCCTGAAGGAGAAATTGAAGAAAACTAGTGAGGACATGCAATCCCAAGCTAAGTGGATATTGAGGCCTGGCACTTGGGTAGCTGGTTAAATCACTAACTTCTACCTGCTGCCACCTTTGTTCACTCCCTCCATCACTCTTATTTTAATCTCTTAGCAACTGTCATCCACACTGATCCTTCTAAAAAGAGTCTTCCTTTTCAATCCTTTCTAATAATTCTAGCTGGAAACTCTCAAATATTTCATGTGGCAAAGCATTTATACTTCATCTTTCCTGATAAGTATAAATATTGGTTAAATTATGAAAAAATAATTGTGGAACTGGGGCAAGAGAATATGGAGCAATGTAATCTACGCCAAAGTTAGTTTCTGAGACATGATGTGGAAACTCAACTCCTGTGGGAGATTTGGGGAGCACATGTTCTCAGTGTCCAGGGAGCTTCAAGTATAGCAGTGACAAGGAATTAACCCAGTTTCGCTGTTCCTCTCTTCCTGAGAAAAAAAGACATGACTCCTGCATATACACTTGCAAGGGCATGTTAGATTCTGATGGGAGAAAAACTAGGTGAAGTTTAGTACTAAATACATAGAGGGCACAGACCTAAGATGCTCTAATGTATTGCCAGACTGAATACAAAGAACAGAATTGGACACAAGGTTCTAAACTCTCCTTTGCCTTGCTTCTCACACTTGTCAACAGCACCAAGCATGGAAGGGAGTGTGACATAAATATTTGATGGTTTAATAAATGGTAAATGAATATAACCAGGTGCTCTAGGACAAGGATCACCAAACCAAATAGACTGAGAATATGCTCAACATGACTTGAATTTACAAAACACAATCACTATAACAGGAATTTAAAGGAACAGAACATAATATATAGGACACGATCAGATAATATAAATTTCTGAGAAGGGTTTGTTATGGAGCAAGCAAATGTGATCACAGTACTGATAGTAGATCTTAAAACAAGAGCGTGCTCAGATTTCAGTCACCTCCTAGACACTTTTCCCAAAGAATGAAATTCACAGGCTTTTACTATCCATTTTAACTCTACGCTACTATCATTTATTGCTCTTGGATTACTTAAGAGTAAGGATTATTTAAAAAGAAAAGAACTCTTTATTATTAGAAAGGCAGTGTTCCTGCCCACTATAGAGGATGCAGTGCTGGATGGCAGACCATGGTGACATGGAGAACATGGTAGCTCATTGGGGCCTGCAGAAGACATCTAGCACCATAATAGAGAATGGAGAACAGAACATATGGACAACTACCAGAGCCTAAGGACGACAGTGAATATCTGGGCGATTGGAGACTGTAAGGTTGATGGTGTCAGCCAATGGACACTGGAAGGGATTCCACATCCAAAGATTGTTGAGATTAACGGCATTTAGAAACTATTCCATCCACCTGGGCAGAACCTTCTGGACATGCGCCATTGTGACCCTTGATTGATACTGGGTGGCCCTTGGGGTACTGGAATGGTAGGGAGGCTGGGTATGGCCTGGCCCCTTCTGTCCCCTCCCCCCAGAAATGAGAAGAAGGAATAGACAGCTTGGAAGCAATGATCACACCCACTTCTCCCTAACACTAAATCCTTCCCACCATGATCGATTATGTAAACATCATCTAAATTTTTAAAAAGTCAATGCTATTATTAATGTTATTACATTATAGTGTTATGATATTTATTAACAGAGGAAAGATCTTCCATCTGCTGGCTCAGTCCCAAGTTGCTACAATGGCCAGGTCTGAGCCAGGCCTAAGTCAGAAGCCAGGAGCTCTGACTCATTTGGATCTCTTTTATGGGTTGCAGGGGGTCGTCCAAGCATCTGGAGCATCTCACATTGCTTTTTCCCAAGTGCATAAGCTGCAAAAGAAGTGAAAAAGCTGGGACTTGAACCAGCCCCACCAACAGAATTGGTGGCTTTATACAGTAGGCCACATTGTTGGCCAGAGAAGATCAACTCTTGGGGCTGTTGTTTGATGTTGCAACAAAGACACTTGAATCCCACATCAGGGGGCCTGGGTTCAATTCCAATTCTGCTCATGATTCCAGCTGCTATGAATGCCTACCATGGGTCCCTGCCAAATACAGGGAAGACCTGAGTGAGATCCAGTCCCGGGACTTTATCACGGAGCAGCCCCACTTCCTGTCTCCATTTTGCGGGTGAACAAGCAAATGTAAGCCCTTCTTATTCTCTCTCTTCTTCCACTTCTCTTGTTGTCCCCTGTTTTTCCAACACATAAAAATGCATTTTAATAAAAGAGGGATCCGTAGGGGATACTTTCTCTTTCATTTTCCCTACTACCGGCCCGTATTATTACTCTAACATCTATATACCAATGGGATATTTTCTAGTTTAACATACTGTCATCAACGAGTTTGTACTAAACAAGCCACCAAGGGCCCGGCGGTGTGGCCTAGCGGCTGAAGTCCTCGCCTTGAAAGCCCCGGGATCCCATATGGGCGCAAGTTCTAATCCCGGCAGCTCCACTTCCCATCCAGCTCCCTGCTTGTGGCCTGGGAAAGCAGTTGAGGACGGCCCAATGCATTGGGACACTGCACCCGCGTGGGAGACCCAGAAGAGGTTCCTGGTTCCCGGCATCGTACCGGCCTGTTGCGGCTCACTTGGGGAGTGAATCATCGGATGGAAGATCTTCCTCTCTGTCTCTCCTCCTCTCTGTATATCCGGCTTTCCAATAATAATAAGTCTTAAAAAAATAAGATTGTCTGGGCAGCCGGCGTCGCGTGCAGTCCTTCGGTCCTCTTTCCCGGCATTTGGCACCTGAGCGCTAGGCTGCGGGCTGCCCGCCGCAGCATGGCCTGGGCCGGGGCAGCTGGCTCCGGGCTCGCTGGCGCTGGTGCTGTGCTGGCTCGAAGCGCAGGAGGCGGCGGGGGACACGGAGGAGGTGGCTGCGGCGCGGAGTGCTGCTGTTGCACGCGCCCCCAGCCTGCTTGCAGGTGTTGCGTGATGCTTGGCGACGCCGGGCATTGCGCCCGCCGCGCGGCTTCTGCATCAGCGCCGTGGGTGATGTCTTTCCAGTGGAAATGGCCCCAATAGCACAGTCTCAGTTTGTGCCTTTGGCTGAGGTCCTTTGCTGTGCTGTGTCTGATATGAATGCAGCTCAGACTGTGGTAACCCAGGAATCACTTTTGGAGCATCTGATGAAACATTACCCAAGGCATCACCGTTCCATCTCAAGACATTCTCTATACCACTCTGTGAGCTCTGATAAAAGACAGGAAGATTTATCACACAGGGGAAGGCTACTTCATCATGACTCCTCACACTTACTTTGTCACAACTACAACCACTCAGGAAAACCGGGGAGTCTCCCTACCTAGTGGCAGTCGCCCGGGGCCAACTTCCCTGATTTATCTGGTGAGCGCCGAGGGCTGTGCAGGTGCAACCAATGAGAATGCTGCCCTTGTGTTCCATTGCCAGTCATGCCAGTGTTTCCCTGATGTGTGCACTCGGGATGTTGAACCACCACCTGCTGTGGAAGTGACTAGAAAATGCCAGAAAGATCTTGGGCAATCCAAACCACTAGTGCAGAATCAAGCAGTTTCAGTGTCTGAGGAGAATGATGTCTGTGACAGCACCAAACCTTTATTGTATTCAAAAGACAAAGAAAAAGGCAAGAAGTTTGGTTTTAGTCTCTGGTGGCGCAGCATATCCAGAAGGGAGAAGCCCAAAGCTGAGTACAGCAGTTTCTCTGACCAGTTTCCACCTGAAGAATGGCCTGTCCGAGATGAAGATGACTTGGACAATATCCCTTGAGATGTTGAACATGAGATCATCAAAAGAATTAACCCTGTTTTGGCTATTGACAACTTAAACAAACATACTGTCCTAATGCAAAAATACGAAGAACAGAAAAAAATTAACAGCCAGGGCACTTCCACTGCTGTGCTGACAGCCAGGCAGAAACATGCTTTAAGAGACAGAGTTAGGCCAAAGCAGGGTCGGCCTGCAAAGCCCCACAGGCGAAGCCATTCACACGGGGACAGACACAAAGCATGGAGTCAGGGCAGTGAACTCCGGCCAGCTCACGAAGCGGAGCAGCACCCTGAGCTCCCTGCTCCACAGCCCACTCCCAGAACCAAAAGCCCAAACGAAGCAGTAGGACAGACACAACTAGGTGAGAATTCAACAGTGCCAGGCTCCCATCTGATTTACAAAAAGCGAATCAGTAACCCTTTTCAGGGGTTGTCTCTGCGAGGGAGTCCAGTAACCAAAGGACACAGCATTCACAAGACCAGTGACATCAAACTCCGACAAATTGGTCCAAGGGAAAGACCTCTCCAAAGGTCACAGCCTTGGAACTCCCTGGGACTCTTTGATGGTGAAGCCAAACAGTTGTGTGCTGGGCACGCTGATGAAAAATTACAGGGAGAATCCATTCATGTGAATAACTCTGTTGTCAAGCCCATCAGGGATGGGTACAGAAATAGCCTCTTAAATTACTCTCAGTCTCATGTTTTATGAAGAAACGGTAGTACATGCTGTTCCTTTAGGGAAAGCAGGTCAAAATATAATGCATATGGGGAAGAAAATGACCTAATCCCAGATGTATTGAACAGTCATGCTTACTTTGACAAGTCAGGGGAAACCAAAGACACACAGCATATCCCACCCTCACCAAATCTCTCCTCTTTGGGCCAAACACGCACTGCTTCCAGATCAGTGGATCAAACGATACACCAGTTTCAAAATCTTGGCCTTTTGGATTACCCAGTTGGTGCAAACCACTTGCAAGAACCTGAGCAAGACAGGGACTCTGAAGAACCAACTAGGATAGCATTTGTCCAGGATGCAGAGACTGGGAGTCTAGAACACAGAGGGCTTCCCGACGAGGCTCAGGCCTTGTCTCAGGATGAGGTGGAGGTTGAGGATGGGGCCTGCAGTTCATTATATCTAGAGGATGATGACTTCTCTGAGAATGATGACTTCTGTCAAATGCTGCCTGGCTGCATGCAGTTTCCCTTATCAGGCAGAAGCAAGTGGAATTATTTAGAAAAGCAAAAAGTGATGGAGAGGTCTCTGAGTGAGTATAACAGCAATACAGACAGGTTTGTGCCTCAGATGAATGCAAAAAATGAAGATTGTAAACCCACTGGGTTGCTCACAAACCCAGGCAAAAGCCAAAAACCTGATCTGTCTGCAGAAACCCATGTACTAAATTCAGGGACTCCATTTGGTTTTAACTGTGAAGAGGAACCTGGTGTGACTAACTGTTGACAGGCCCCAGCACCTGCTGATGGAAGTGTGTTTGGTAACTGCAGTGCCAGGAAGGCCACTGCTGAAGCTGAAAGCCTTGGAGACCTTGACCGTATCAGAGAAGTGAACACAGCCAGCTGGAGCTGGAGTGCAAAGAATCAGGAAACAAGAAAGCATTTCAAAGAGCTTTTCAATGGATCACACATGCCAGTGTTGGCTCCGGATGTGCAACATGAACACAGTCACCTGGAAGGAACAGAAACTCACAGTGTGGCGGGAGACAGTGGAATAGATTCTCCATGGACACAGAGCCTGGCTTCTAATTCAGTCATTTTGGATGGATTGAAAAGAAGGCAGAATTTTCTGCAGGAAGGCATGAACAGCAGTCAGACACCGACATCCAGTTCCTTACTACAGCTAACTCCTGTCATAAATGTTTAATCTTCTTTTGAAACTGTTATGTTTTGTAAAAATGTAAGCCATTGCTAATCTTTCAGCTGAGTGTGTAGGAACCCTCTAAGGTTAAGCTTATGGACTATTAACCTCATTACATATTTTGTTCTAATTACTGGATTTCTCCCTTTTGATAGTTTAAATAATTTGAAAGCTTATTTTTACTAGGAATATATTGGGAAAGTATAGATTATTTACAATAAAAATATTGAATTTTTGGTTCTCTTCCTATAAAAATAAATAAATAAATAAATAAATAAATAAATAAATAAATAAATAAACAAACAAGCCACCAAAAGGATAGTTTCATTTCATTCCTTGTCCCTCTTTATATATGGGAAAGACTTTGGAGGGATTTACATTTCCATGCCTTCAGCCTTCACAATCAGCACTCAAGTGTATACTCTCAATTTAAGATTTGTCCAGTATTATCAAAAATCACCAACCCTGACAGAATATGGCTTTCACTTCCAGTTGAAGTTTATTTTAATTCAAAGAGTATACATAAAGGATAAACAGAAAAACAGCCAAGATTTTATTTTCTTTCATTTTTTTTAAAGTGTAGCCATAGAGCTCTGATAGCAATCAGTGTTTATAAACAGAGATGACAGTGGAGAAACAATCAAATAATGGCCATAAAACCCATCATCCACTTAAAACCACAATGAATTACTCAGTATGTCGTCCTGTCATAGTAATATTCAAGTAAACTTTGGAATTGTAAGAACTGTAGATAACCAAAGGACACAATTAGGAGAAAGTTTTCTCCCATTTCTTATTTTTCTTAGTGAATAAGAACTACTGTGATTTGCTTAAGTACCATCATCCCAAGATTGCTCACTGGTATCATCTTGATTTTATTTATTGCAGAAAGATGTTTAGCCTCAATGTCCCTTTTAGGTGGACACGCTATTAGGTTGCTTTATGAAAGGAAATACATGTTCCTGGAAATTAATTTGCTTTTCTAATAACAATTTTTTAGTTGGCAGCTAGCACCTCTAACACTGATTACTCAATAATTAAATGGAACTTGTGCCTATCACTACGGCCTCTTTGTGTCTGCAGCAGCTAGATATTTTATATGTCTGTTTATAATTATATTTACCCATTTATATCAACTGCCATTACTACTTTAGGCAGTCTATTTCTTCCTTTTATTTGTACAAAAAGATGTTCAGTATCAATTCTCCATTGAACTAAAATTCAAAAGATCTCTTTTTGTATCCCTCATCTTCCTCCAGCTGGTTCACTACCTCAGAGAAATTTCTAGTTGGAGGGAACACTTACTCTTTTCTATATCATGTGCATGTTCTTGTATATCCATATCTTTTCTTTTTTGTATTACCTGTAAGAGCAAGATACCTCAGGCTTCCTAAGATAGTAGACATAAAACTCACACTGGAATGAGTTCCTTTATTTTCCATGCTTCAGCTATGCCTCCACTCAAGCAATGCAACAACAGCTCAGCACATTTTTTTGAATGGAGGATAAAAGAGGGAATAAGCAAGGGAAAATTAGTATTTGATATATTAGATGTGGCAGTGGTGTGGAGGGTTAGATTACATTTTCCAGTGCTGCTAATCACATGGGTATTTTGTGAATTGATCCAGACACACTCTTTCTAAGACCATTCCTGGGTCCCCTAGTAATTTCTGTGCCTAAGACGGCCTATCACTGCAGCATTAATATTTATGGATGAAATTATAAATCATGTAAACAATAAGACAGAAGCCTTTTTGAGAGAACCAGAGTAAGATGTGTTCTTTCAATGAACTATTAGTTAAATTAGGCAAAAATATACCAATGAATATCCTAAGCTATTATGAGTTTGTGGCAATGAGAAGTTAATGAAGATCAGAAGATCCAGCCCTTATTTTGATTTTGCAACCACTGTACAAACTGAAACATATTGAAAACAACTGGAAAGAAAAAAACATTACCAGTCCTTACATGTTTGTGAGCATGTATATTCTCCCACACACACATACACAATATACTTTGATCATACATGATTCATGATCAATACACTGTTATTCTTTTACCTGAATTTCTGCAATAACCTCTTTTCCTCAATGTGATTATTTCTAGGTTTAACAACTTCTTCCTTCTTCAGATTCTTCCTTTTTCTTCAGATTGATCTATTTCTTTTTATTGGAAGGGTAGACCCATAGAGAGAATGAGGCACAGAGAAAAACCTCCGTCCCTGGTCCACTCCCCAAACAGCCACAATTGCTGGAGCTAAGCCAATCCAAACCCACAAGCTAGAACCCTTCTCCAGGCCTCCCACCCAGGAGCAGGATCCCAAGGCCCCAGGCCACCCTCCACTGCTTTTTCAGGTGACAAGCAGGAAGCAGGACAGGAAGTGGAGTACGGGACATGAACCGGCACTCATATGGATCCCACGCAAGGTGAGAACTTCCATCACTAGGCCACCATGTAGGGCCCTAGATTTAACATCTAAAATACTCTCAATCAATTGACATCAGAGTACTCATAGAAAATATGCGTCTTTTTCCCCTGCCTAAATTAAGCTTTTAAAATATTGCATGACCCCTACAATTAAACCAGGCTGCCTCCAGGAGATTTTCATGGTCCTGTTCACCACCGGTCATCTGTCGTCCCTCTGGACTCTGCTGCATGTGTTTGGCAGTGTTATCATATAGCACTTAAAATGGTCCACATGGGTATCCTATGCCACTATCCCATACCACCTTTTTACTTTAGTTTTTCTTTTGATCATTTAAACTTACTCATCTGGTCAGTATGTTTCAGTTTGTCTCAGCCAGAAGTTGATTTCATCTGGAAAAAAAAGGAATTTTCACCTGTCTGCTTGGCATGCATCCACTTTATTACATATCTGGGACTTCCACCCCAAAGAGCTTTTCTTTTGTTCTGGTGTCTACTATGCACCTATAAAGCATCAGTTAAGCACTGCTGCAGGACTTGGGATGGTCTGATCTATCTTCTTTTCTTAGAGTGATCCAGGAAGCTAGGCTTAAATCAATTATGAACAGATACTCAAAGGGGACACATGTCTTCTGCTATACATTATGTAAATCTACAAAGTGCTGTTACTTATTTGCAAACAAAAGAAAATGTCATTACTGAGAGGGCAAGGATGATTGAAAGGTGAAGAAACAATGGAATAGCATTGCATTAAGGTAACCCCAAGTCCTAGGTACATTTTAAATGACCAAAATTTCTGACATCTCAGTATTATGATTACAAATGATCACAGACTGAGTGCTTAAACAATGAGAACTGGGACCAGCATGGTAGCCTAGTGGTTAAAGTCCTTGCCTTGCACACGCTGGGATCCCATATGGTTGCTGGTTCTAATCCCAGTAGCCCCACCTCCCTCCAGCTCCCTGCTTGTATCCTAGAAAACAGTGGAGGATGGCCCAAAGCCTGGAGACCATGCACCCGCGTGGGAGACCCAGAAGAGGTTCCTGCCTCCTGGCTTCAGATTGGCTCAGCTCCGGGCATTGTGGCCTCTTTGGGAGTGAATCATCAGATGGAAGATCTTCCTCTTTGTCTCTCCTCTCTATATATCTGACTTTTCAATAAAATCAAAATAATTCTTTAGAAAATGAGAATGTTTTTCTTGCAAAGATTAGAGGGTAAGAAGTCTAAAGCCAAAGTGTCCCGAGGTTAGATTCCTTCTGAGAACTCTGAGGAAGGAACTGCTCCATATCTCGCTTCTGGCTTCTGCTGATGCTGCAGAGTGCCTTAGCTGGTAATGCATCTCTTCAGTTGATGCTGTCATTCAGTAGGTGTCTTCTGCCTTATCTGTGCATATTCCCTGTGTGTCTCTGTCCCCAGGGTTCTCTGCCCCTCAGGGACACTAGCTATTGGATTTGGACTCATCTTCTCCCAGCATGACTCAATTTTATCTTTTGTTGTTGTTCTAGCTGCAGAGACCCTATTTCCTATTTCATAGGTTTGTAGATTAGGACTCTAAAATATACTTTTGAAGGACACAATTTAGTCATGCAACCAATGTTTTCCATCTGTGGCAACACTTCATGTTTTACATTTTGTAACTGGCTTGGAGGTGTCCCAATGAGTACTTTGCTCCTCATCCAAATTCTGAATGCTTTTTTTTTAATTCTGAAAGAAAACTTGGCTTATGCCATCATAATATTTAATTAATTTCTTTTTCTTGATCACAAGTCCATTTGTAACACTTAGCAGGGATTCTACCCTATATTTAAAATTTATTAATTTTTCTAGCATGAATAAGTTAAACAGAGTTTGAGGAACACAAAAAAGTAGGAAATACTTTTAAATTATCCAAAACATTACTAAGCCTATGAAAATAGTTATTTTAATGGAGATTTTAAAACATTTTTATGCAGAGATCTTCATTTCATAGTTTCCAAATTATGCCCTGCTGTTTTCATATTGTTCTATATAAGAAACATTTTTCTATGTTGTTGGAGTTCTTCACAAACTTACAAATAGTCTAATTCACTTGAGCAATAAGACTTTATTAATTTAAAAATCTACATATGTATACATTCATTGGACAGGATAGAAGAGAGAGAAAGCTGTTTTCTGCTGGTTCACACCCAAATGCCCACAACAGTGAGGGCTGGAACAAACTTCCTGCTGAACCAAGGAACTCTGCTAGGTCTCCAACACGGGCAGTACAATTACTTGAGCAATTAATGCTACTTTCAATTGTCTCTAACTTTAGGAAACTAGAATCAGAAGATAAAGCTGTGCATCAAGCTCAAATATTCTAATATGGAACGCAGGATTTTAACTATCATCATACCTAATAGGCTTAATGCTTGTCCCAAGAATGATCCGTAACATTCCCTGAAAGTGAACCGCTTTGAGTATTGTTATCCTTCAAAAGATTTTCTTAGAAAATTGTTTATATGCAAAAAATTATAAATCTAATTAGTGTAAATATTTCCATAGCAGAAACACACATCCCACTTGGTTAAATTCTTTCTGTTACGCCTCTGCAAATACCAAGAAACCAGGAAAAGGAAAGGTTTGTTGTATGGAATGAAAGAAATCAGGAAATTTCCCATTAAGCTATCAGGGGAATACATCTGGTGAGAGAGTAAGACAAATCGACTGTAAAAAACTGAGCCTTATGAATGACAGCCTGAACCCCTTCTCATAAATTTTGTTTTCACTGCGACTGTTACCTTCCTCTGTCAAGGCACTGAGAATTCTGTGGATCTTTACATGTGATCCTCAAAAAAGCAGTGAGAGACAGCAGTGTGAGACAGAAGGGTGTGGGTGTGGTATTTGACCCAGTCTTTAAATCATTTGGGATGGCCACATGTCATGTTAGAGTCCCTGGATTTCAATTGGCTTCATTCTCAAATCCAACTTTAGGGGCAATGGGAATGAAAGGGCAGGACAGCCTTACGACAACCAGTCTCTGAGCACAGGCTTGCCCTGAGGGACGAGACTGGCGGGAAGATGGTACACCCGAGCACAGGCAGGCTCCATAGTGGGGGCTCAGAGCTGCAGGGGGAGGGCATGGGTGGGAGGGTCATCAGGGATGTTGAACCGGGGTCATCCAGAGGCTGAGGCACCTGGCGTGGGAAGCAGGTAGCTGGTCACTCCCACAGGAAGCGCAGGTACCAGATGGTCTCGTTCTTCAGCTGGGGCCCAAAGAGGGGGTTCAGCTGAGCCAGAATGGTGATGAGCCACAAGAGGTAACAGCAGACGGAGGTGGCCATCAGCATGGTGATGCTCACTCCTTGGTTAGGCCCCTTCGGCACGAACCAGGGCCCGGGGATGCTGATGACACCCCAGAACGTGGTGAAGATGACGACGGGAAGGGCGAAGGAGTGCGCCGTCATGGCCGGGGCATGAGATGCCCAGGAGGGATGCAGAGCTGAGGATGCAGATCCATTCCCATTGCCCCAACACCCACAGGTCAGCCCTGCCACATCTGTGAGCTGCAGAGTTTCTGTCGATCTGTGTCACAGGCCTCTCAGCTCAGGCATAGGATTTTTATCATTTCTTCCATTCTGGCTGTGCAATTCTTGTAAACGTTGGAGTATTAGAGAAATAGCCACACACAAAAAGTAAGAGTAATCACACATCAGGAGTGATGTGTAGGTGTCGGGGATCCTTGGTAGATATAAAGCCACTTAAATTGGCTTGCTTGTGGGTCATATTTCAAAATATTGTTTCCCTTCTTCCACCTCCCCACCAGGAACCTGTGTGGGAAAGCCCACCCCTTCCCTGAAGTTGTCAGTCAGAGCACAGCACCTCCTGCCCCGGGGTGCCTGGAACCTGCCTCACTGTGCCATGACCACAGCAGATTCCAGAGGCTCTCTCAGCAGCATCCAAGTGGCGGGAGCTGGGCCTACAGTAAGATGGGGAGACAGCGCTGTTTCAGTGGCCTTGTGGATGCTGCTCCCACCTCACTACCCAACTCCTGAGTGCAGTTAAGAACACCAGACATACTGAGGCCCCGGGACCCTGAGCAGAGAGTGAGCAGGGATGCCCAGACACTGGGATAGTGCTCACCCAGTTGGCCAGGTTCCCAGCACATGGCACATCCAGCCTGCCATTCCAGTTAAGAAAAGCCAGCCCCTCTTATTTATTGTCTATTTATTGTCTATTTATTTGGCATTCCTTCCCACGGAGTCAGCACTGTTTTTAAAG
>NW_026696818.1:0-54739 GCF_030435755.1 Ochotona princeps | reverse complement strand
GACCAGGCCCAAGTGCTTACCCTTCCCGGAATGGCAAATTCACCAGGCAGTCGCACAGACGATAGGGTAGCTCAGTGGCTCACTCTTAACGGTGGTCAGACGGAAAGCAGGTCACGACGATCAACGTGAGCGGACGAGGCGGGCAGCACGAAACGAACCTGTAAGGGCGTTTTATACCAAAACCCGGCGCGTTGACAGAAAGTGGACCTTCGTTCATGCGCTGTTGCTTTCACGTTTGTAAACACACAGGCAACAAAGAAGTGCTCATTCCACTTCAGTGGGACGCTCCCTACAACATGAGGCAGACGAGTCGTTGTGGTACAAGGGAAGCTTTCATTGAAGTTGAACATGAGGCGAGTGAGTTTTTACTAAATGACTATCTGCGGACCAAAATATATGACCACCCTCCAAACTGGAAAACAGTTCTTATTTTCGTTTGCACCGACAGCCCGGTTAGTGAATTGCGAACGTTCCCACGCTTTGTTAGAACGTCCTTCCTAGCTGACTGTAACGACAACGTACACAAGAATAATTCATAAGATAAACCTCAGCATGTGTATGCTGTGCCCTCTTCTGCGACAGTGACGCACATCCTGAGCGAAAAGACTTACGGGACAGTGGCATTCGTAGGATTGATGCCGGCAAAAACGTGGTCAGACTCCAGCTTGCTAAAGCGTAAGCCGATTCGCCGCCAAGACCCTCTCACCCACTGCAGCCAAACGGCCTTCATACGGTGCACATAGGTTCTTCGTTGCATTTATAACTCTTGTCAGGGAGACTGTCGCCCGAGCTGTGGTTCATAGAGGCAACCAGATGTTTTCAGGATACACAGCACATTCTCTTCCTTTGGTCCCCGGCGTGGCTGGGGTGGTAGTTGCTGTCGGCGACGGACTGCGCTGGGTCCGCACACACATCTTACCTCCCGAGCCCTAGCCGTTAAGCTCTTCAGTAAGCTTGTACTCTCTCTGATGATTGTTCACAGACGCCTACGAACTTGGTTTCGACGCAGTCGCTATTTCCCCTCCTGGAATCGGGGCAACCACGAATGTAACCGGCCTGAAAGACTCATTCTACAATGATGAAAATTTTCTGAGTCAGGTTCTGGAGTCGTGTCTTGACATACGCTTGAATTCAACGGTGGTGGTGTCGCATAGTAACATTGTCACCCGGCAATACTTTTTCCCCCTCCTCATGGTATACAACAATTCCTGCGGGTCGATTAGACACGACATATCCACTTAGATGGCATGTTAGCGCCCTCGGTTGTGACAAGTAGTCGGACACTTGCGCCAGCTCTTCGAATGTCCGTAGCTCCCTTTGCAAATCCCAGTGGGCCTCTCCGGTCTACAGCATCTACACCAGTAGTTGGACTCCTTTGCAGGTGTGGCAGGTGCAGATAGTTGAACACTCGTGCGAAGTAACGCCCGTCATGGGAGACTTTTGACAAAGGCATCCGCTGTACTCTTCTTATAGGTTGTATATATATATATATACAGTTGTGCAACCTGAGTGATGCTGCGAGTTTCACAGAATACAGGTCTACTAGGTTTCGTACTGTTCGACAGCTACGCAGGAGAAGAGTGGATGACAGAGGTGAACCCGGCCCTGAACGACCACCTCTTCTACAGTCCCAAGACGCGCAATTATCGGGTAAGAACGCCTCTTCGGGGGCGTCAAGCGCAGTTATGAAAATCGAAGCCGTAGCGGGAGTAAGCTAGATCCTATGCAATGGCATAGGTGGTCTAAGGACATTTTTTGGGCACATGTCGTGGCGATAAGTGGGCGTGTAAGACGGCTACGTAGGACACTCACCGGCTGAACAACTTGCGCGACCTCTGGCTTCGCTTTTGTTGCAGTATGTCGGCAATCGGCGTCTTTCTGAGCAGCTACCCAGAAACCTTGTTGGACGTGGAACCGACGTAAGAGGCAGACACCGCGTCTTTGTCGGATGCTCCTCGCTGAATCGACGTGTGCAATCTGTCCCACTCAACGATGTCTCTTCTAAAGTTTCACTGCGTCCATCGCAGCTCATCGGAAGGGTTATATAGAACGTTCTTATCCCCGTTCCCGCTGTATGCTTGGTGGCCACAATCATGCTGTAAGGCACGTAACGGCATGCGAAGCAGCGGGGACGTGCAACGCTGGATTGAGTGAAATCGGAGAAGAGTCCAGCACTCATTGACAGACAGTTATACAAGTGTGGCACCTGTTCGCTCCACGGGCCTTGGGCTGGGTTTCATTGTAGCCACCGAGTTTGACCCACCTTTTTGCATATCAGCCTTGGAATTGCTAACCTGGTTTCCGAGCAGCTGGGGGCGAAATGACTACAAGGTCGACCTGTTCTTGATGTTTCGACAGGAAAGTTTATCTTCCGTGCACGCTGCACGGCGTCCGCATACATACGGTTTTTCTCTCGCTGGTCCACAACTGGCAGCGCTATTCCCACCTCCTGCAAGCGAAACGAAGGCGCCCTCCACCCGACTCTTACAGGCCCTGAACTGTGTTGCAGCAGAATTTGACGCGAACACTGACGACACCTGGGATACTACAGAGTTGCGGACTCTGGGCCCCTACCAGTTTTTTCCTGGAAAATACAAAGTATGAAGCCAGCCTTGATCAATATTGTGGACGTGCGGGAAGCGCGTGGGGAACACGCAAAGGAGGTTGCGTTTCACTGTAGAGTACAACTATCAAAGAGCGTATTCCCCTCAACCACAATCAGGGGACGCGCTATGTGCTTCTAGCTTAGGTTGCACGGATATTCTTGCATGCAAGCTGCACCTAGCAAAACACGAGGTTCAGCCACGTGTAAGACTCAATTAACATGCTTCCTCAGCCTCATTCCTTTGGGCTGTTGCCAGATGAAATACAACAACGTACGCTTTGCTAGCTAGACACGGTATACATGAATCCCCTATAGGAAAGACTGCCCCAGGTGCAACCTCGCCCCTGGGCATCCCATACTCTCAAGCAGACTATAGTTGTAGTCCTAGTGAATTGTTACACTTCGTTCGTACCGAGGCGATGCGCTTAGGGGATCGCATCACAAAGTACCGCCTTCGTGCATCTGTGCTTGTACACATATAGGTGCCCGGCTGGGGTTTGAGACAAGCGGAGCTCCTGGCAACCCCTCTCGATCCACCTCCAGACAAAAAATCTTCGCTTCTGGATCTTCTCTCAGCCACTGGCGCGGGCATCCTTTCTGCTCTGAGCGGGACGGAAAATCAGGTGGATACAGCTGTGGAAGAAGCTCGACGTGTCCCCACCAGACGGACATCCCTAGAATATTTTTCTCCCTTGAAAGAGGCCTTGACGGAGGAGTTTCTGACTGAAATTAAAGATAAAATAGATTTAGGAAACTACTACCCAGAGAGGGTACCTGCAGCATTTAGAGAAGATAGGAAAGAAGCATACAACGCTGCCAGAGTCAAGACAACCCTCATTAATCCGACAACGATCTACTGTCTACAAGACTCGTCCACATTCGCCCCGGCACTTTCTCGCGAAACTGGGGATCAAGCTGCCGCTCAAGAGGTTGCCACAATTGCCGAGCGGCAAATTCCTGCAAATACCAGCTGAGGGATCGGAAAATAAGTCGATGGCACCGCCTAAAACATAAGAGGCGCAGCCCGACACTCCCAGCCTACGAGGAGGCGCGGGTCACGACAGCCTCACAAGTAGTATAGTGAGTATCAATATCAGCACACTTGACAACGAAGAACTCCCTACGCCCCATCAGGGTCCTGCAGGGCTGACTCAATATCTGGGAGAGGTAGTCACTCCAGTGTATCCTGGGAAATTCTCTCCCTCTGAAAGAACAGACCTCCTTGAAGCCTACGCGACTCGAGACCGTTTGCGGGCAAAGAAGAAGCCCTTTAGGCGCTTCGGTTTGGAGCACGCGCTGCAAACATCCGCGCGGATCTACTGGAAAGACATGTAGAAGTTAGGCATGCGTCATGACGGGCTTTTCACTGCGTGTTGATGACAAGGATGGTTGGTGTATGTAGCAGCCTCGACCGAACCGGAGACTTGCACCGCAGTCGACACGCTGCTAAGCACGACCAAGGTTCACGCTGCTCAGCACGATCAAGGATCTCCGACATAATTGTAACGTGTTTGCTTGCGCGAAGAGAGATAGCTGAGAAAATCATCGAAAGCGTTAAAGCTACACGTTGCTCCCCCCGTAACGTGTAGCTTCCTGGCTCCTTTTAAATGTATAAATGGTTTTCACCCCATTCCTCACCTACATATCAGCGAGTACCACAGTGGAGATGTGCGGATATCGCGGATCTCCATTCTTACGCAGATGAGAAATGTGAACCTGGTTTTCCTGCTAGCACGCACCATTCTCTGCACTTCGCAAAGTGCTGACGGTGTGTAATAGAGGTGCTTACATAAAGGTGGACGAATTTGTAGTACTGGCATGAAAGTGAAGGCGTGTTGTATGTGGAACACCGGGAGGTGAACGGAGCATGGTCGAGAGAATCGATATGCCCCCTTGTTGCTTTGATATGATCATCGGAATCATGGCGCGGAGTGCCCGCCTTTGAGGCGCTGAGCATATTTCTTCAGGAGCATTAACGTGGAACATTGAGGGGAGTAGGACAATGGAAGGTACACAATACGTTTGTACTTTCAGTTGTGCCCCTGTAGATGTTGTGAATGGTATCTATGCATACGAGAAATTGCAGGATCGAATATATCTGTGCACGCATGACATGCTGATACGTGCTGCGGTGTCGTGACAGGCAAATGTAGCAGGTGGATATGACTGCAGGCTTTTGTATGTTGTGAAATTTGTTTGTGACGCACATAAAAGCCTTTTTTTCATGGTGTCACTGGAGTGTGTGTCGTTCTCGCGTGAGACAACTCAGTGTACAGCTGCATGGGATTGTTCGACACTCCCGAACGTTGAGAAAAAGTGCCGCGTCGTTGTCACAAATAGGCGTACAGGTGGCATGTGCAAAGCCGCGGCATCACACTGTCTGTTCGACCAGGACGCATCTCTGTGTCTTTGCTGGTACGCGAAATACGCGAGGTTGGAGGCGTACCAGGCGCTGGTGGCATTTATGAAACTTTCAGACAGAACTCGAGAAGACCATGGAAGTGGTGCTCCAGCGTCATTTAGCTGCCACTGGCAACTGCCGTCGCACACGTACGTCCTCCTGCACCGCCACGGCACTACGCTGTCTTTCTAGAAACGGCAAATCAATCCGCTTCAGCAGAAACTGTCTGCTACTGCTGACGTAGTCCCTCGACTTTAGGAAGACCCACACTTTCGTCTCGCTGTGGTCAAGTCTCGTTCCACTTTCAGCAGGCCGACGCTGTGCGCCCACGCACGTATACAGCGCCACGCTCCACTCGTTGAATATACTCTGCGTTCGCTTCGGAACGTTGTGGCGGCAAGACGGGGGGCGTGTGCAAATCAGCGCACCGGCGGAGAGGTAAGAACAGCCTGACTTTAGCTGGGGCGCGCGTATCGCACCCTGACCGCATGTACACGTGCGTCCTCCAGATCATGAGGGACTGTACCTGAGTAACGGTCGAATACGCGGAGAGCCATAACTGAAAACTAGTCAGCATGTACGTCATAGTTTGAGCGAACACACACGTAGTGCACATTCATGCGCTGCACGGGACATATGATAACAGAATGGGGCATACGCATAGACAGGCACGGTCATGATTGAGTCCCCCTCGCGCTTATTGTGCCGGAAACGTCTCATGCAACACGCTCAAAATTGTAGAGACGTAGCGATACCACATCATATAACGCATGCCTCCGCTATTCCGCCTGCACCTTGATAATGCCATCAGAAAATCCGATCGTGGCCTTTCGCACCCCTCTCCTCAACTACTGCTAACATTAGACGTTTGCACCAGCGTCAACCGGTGGACCTGCTTCAGCCGGGTTATCCTTTAGCCCGTGTGAATAACTGTCACGCTGTGCCCGGCACCCAGACGACACAGCGACGTTATTGAACACGTGCCTCCGTCTCTTCACTTTCAACATTTCTCCCCGAGGTCGCTCTGTCCTGTAATTATCGGAACGAAGCACCTTGACGCGTCAGAAAGTCGTCGACAGACAGGCACGGGATTTCTTTACGCTTTGCCATCTCCGCAACGGACTCCTGTAAGATGTCGACCGCACTGTCCAGCTCCTCGCGTAGTCGGCGCTGATGCCTGCTCACCCATCGGACCAGTGGGATCCTCTCTTCTGCTGGTTGTCGTACGGTCGAATTGATAGTACTGAAGTTGCCATTACCCTCAATGGTTCGGGCTAACTGTTTTGTCAGAGACGCTCCGGCTTCCTTCGTTTCAATGAAGTCACGGATGTGGTCCTCCTTATTGGTCGACACAAAAGAATTATTGATACCCACCTCACGCCTGACCATGTCACGCAGGTGTTGCTGTACCATGTCTCCAAATGAGCATAAAAGGTGCTTTAGAATGCGTTCTTGTAACATAGCAGCACAACTTAGTCGGATCCCAATGGAGGATGGTCGTCAGCATCCCGCTTCACATGTACTTCTGCCGAGTCACCTGACGTTTCACCGCTACCGCGTGCTGACTGCGTCTGCTCCTGTGCCTGCGGCAGCATTCTTTGGTTTCCTCGTTGACGTTCTAGCGAAAGCTGCACCTGCTGGTGTTCATGTTCTTGCACAACCGTTTCCGTCAGCCGGCGCAAGCTCTGCAGCACAACCCCACCCCCTGCTTGTTGGAGGAGGACTCGACGTTGTAAATTCACTACACGACTACTCCAAATGCGCAAGTAGGCAGTGTAAATATCCGACCGTCCCCCCCAGGGAGCCTCCAGATGTGGGAACAGCTGTACGACTTCGTAATTAGACTCCAGATACTGCGTTAGCAACTTCTCTTGAACCCGAAGGAGGTTTTGAAGCTCTTCACTTCGAAGCGCACTCAAATATGCGGATTGTGTCAGAAGGTCGTCCCGATGATGCAGAAGTGCTACTCCGGTGCTCCTAGTAGCTTTAGGCGAGACCTTTTGATGGGGTTGCCATACTCTCATGTCTTCCGTGTAACCCGACACGCTGTCACTACCAAACGTCGTCTGGCTGTGCCTTAGCGGAGACGGACTATTTGCCCGCGTTGGCATGTCAGTACTAGCTACAGAGTCAACATTTACGGAGGAGGGGCGAAAACGAGTTGTCGCGGGCAGATCTGGCAAGGTCCACGGAACGTCAGTATCCTTTGTCTTGTTGAAGTGTAGCGCTACTCCCACAACAGGTGTATCATTGGTTTCATCCGTTAAGGACCTCGCAGCAGCTGCTGCTGCAGTTGCTGTTCCAGCGCGTGGTGCACACTCGCGAGTGAAATCGGAGACTGCATTAAAAAATGTATTTCGTGCGCAAGAGTTGACGCATGAAGTACTCCCTCTAGCGTCAGCGTCGACGGCAGCCGTGGTAGGGCGCTTTGCTAGGCCACGGATTTCTCGTACGGCACGACATGCAGGAATACCAAAATCGTCAGGGACAGCAGTGGTTCGTCCGTATGAAAAACACTGGAGGGTTTATGGCAGCAGTAGCAGCAGCAACGCGCGCAGCCAGCATATGGGACACGTGCCACTCCACTAAGTTCATGCGAATGTGCATGTGCTCAGAGAAACGACGTGCTATTAGGTGGTAGGGTGCGCCACACTGCGGCAGCACCCCTATCTGATGCTGCAGAAAAGTATCTACTTTTTCGTCTACTCAATTCTAGTTTGAGTGGTTCTTTCTTCTGCTTCACTGACTCGGTTTCTGTCTCGAGTGGGACGCCCCTCTCCCCCATTTACACTCCCGGGCCTGCATTTCTTCTTTGAATTGTATTGTTCTGTCGTTCTACGTGTTTCCACTGCGTCTACTGTTTCGTCTTCTTTTCCCGTACATCCCTTTCCCCCCCAGAGGCTTTTCGAATTCCCTGTGCGGCATCTTCCCCTATAAACTACTTCAGATCCCTTTCTCTCACCAGACGGAGACATTTCATGAATACAGGAATACGAACAAAATGTTGTTTCCACATCAGCTTGAGTACGAGCGCATGACACTCGGGCCTCAGAGATTTTCAAAACGCCCGAGAAATCGCTGTCTTGGTGTTCCTTTCGTGCGGCCGCACCTGCCGCAGCAGGGCCCATATCCTTCACAACGTCTACTCTTTGATTCTCGGCGCCGCCGGCCTCGACAGTAGCGGCAGCAGCGTTGACGCCGCTATCATCACGACCAGTAGCAATGCCTACATGGATCGCCATGCGTGCAGCACCTGCACACGATGCATCACCCTTCCCTGTATGAACACTCAAGCCGCCTACGTCTGATATTCGATTGTATGCAGGAGCGGCATTATGGTCGCATGCAACAGCAGCTCCTATCCTTCGACATAAAAAAGCTCCTGTAGCTGCTCGACCTTCAGGGAAAATGCCAGTCCTCTTGTTGCTACTGGTAAATGTGCCGGGGCTTGGCCCGATGAGTGAGACGCGATAAGAGCGGCCTTTCTGATATCCTCATGCTCCTCTTCTGTGTGGAGACAGTTATAAGAGAAGCCGTCAAGGACTGTTTGACAGCAGTTATCGGCACGTGATCACCTTCGCCTACGTATGGCTGGCCTAACGGAGTACCGCGCATACATTGCACAGGTGCTGACCTATCACGTTTACATCGAGATTTCACGCCTTCTCTAACAGAGGTGCTTCTTGATATTCTGAGGATCCGCTTGTATTCCGTACGCTGTGCTCGTGCCGACACACCACGTTCAAATGTGACATCACCTCCCTTCCTTGTGTGCTCATTTGGCGAGCGTGCTTCATGTGAATGGTTGTGTCGAGTTATATCAAAACGTATACTGCAACGTTCCAACGAAGAGGCAGGCGTACTGTCGCGCTGTGCAGAGGTAGGAGCAGGGGGGGCAGAATTCCGTCGCATGAAGACAGTGCTGCTCGCGACCGCGTTGCCACCGTGTTCTGTTGTCCTATGGAGTCCTGCGTCTACAGTACGCAATATACGCACAAAGTCACCCACACAAATGTATACTACTTGAGAGCGGAAATGTACCCTGCCCTAAAATACACCCCCTCCATCAACGACACGAATCACATGCACAATGTTTCCCACATACATGTATATGTACTCCAGAAAGGTATTTATACGACAAACCTACGTTGCCCACTCTTTCCGTTCACTCAAACCACACTACATGAAGCTATTGCAAACACGTAACCACAAGGTGATGGCTACCCATTTAGACATATCGGGACTTCACGGAGAAAGGATCCGCCTGTAGTAACTCCTCAAAAACACACAGTATCAGCTCTGCAGTAGGCCGAACAAGACAAATGGGCGTATATGTGTGCGAGGGTGTATAATACATCAGTGACCGATTTTCTATGATTGAGGGATTAGTGACCAGTTGTCTGTAATTGAAAGCTAAAAGACCACGTTTCTTTAGTATTCAAGAGTATATGCGTTCATAGGTATTATGCGTCCGAGGGTGTCGCTACGTGGGGGGACGGCTTCTCAGTACCACCACCGAACAATTGCTTGAGAAAGAGCAAACACGGGGTCGAAAGGAAAAGCAACAAGCAGAGTAACGGATGTGCAGACAATTATCTATCAGGACAGGCATATCGTTTTTCCCTCCTTCAGGTTCAAGCTTCTGCGTGAATATCTTCTAGGCACCTGTGGCATCGCGAACATCAGTAATAACAGACCTCTATATCGGCTTGGACACACAGAATGGTATTTGTGCAATTGCAGGCCAAACAGCATCTTGCAGCCTTTCTGTTTCTCACGCGTCTTACTCGTCTTCACGATCGTGTGTTGTGCTATCACACTGTCTATGATTATCTGCGGCTCCGTTTGAAGAGGAAAATATTTAAGAGATCACGCATATCGATCATCCTCTGGAGCAGCGGCAGCAGTGCCTGCGCTTTTGAGGAGAAGGGACACATTTCATACAAACATAACTATCACACGCGTAGCAGTTGTCGTATTTATCTAACGAAAAAGAACGTGAGAGAGTAGGAGAAGAAGAGAAGAAGTAAGTGATGCACACGGCTTTTCACGGCATCGTAGAGAAGGTGAGACGGTAACGACCTTCAGATTAACCTTATGAGTGCACTGGCACCGGTAGGATCAGTATCTCTGGCACTTCAAATAAACTTTCACAAGGAGTTCCAGAGTCAGTAGAATTTGAAGTTCATGAGAAGAGCACGCATACACAAGGATATAATTCTTAGGAGAGGTGGTGTGAGATAAAATAGCTGCGGCAATGAAATATATATATATGAGACAGCAATATGGGCCTAGTGGTGACAGTTCTGCTTCATAGAGTAGATCCGGAATATAATCTGGGGAGGAGTGACTGAGTATAAAGAAAGAGGAAATCATTGTAGGAAGGGGTGCAATTAGTGTGTTAAGAAGCAGCATAAAATAGTGAGATCGTGAGCCGTGAGACTCTATCAGCCAAATGTGCGGATAGGGAAGCATTAGCTTCGTCAAATCATCGTACAAGGATAGACGGTTTTATGGGCAGGATCTGTAGAGCGTGAGGCAGCGGCCTGAGGAGCCCCTGAGAGGTGGAAATCCCTGTGGGCGACAGACTCCGTTGTCTAAGTAGGAGGAGGTTGCTGAAGCCGGAGGCTTAATCTGGCAGATCTTTACTATAGCCTTAGAGAAAAGGCTTTGTCTACAGAGCCCTTTCCGGGGGCGATATAATGATTATTTGTAAGGAATGTAATGTGGTCGAGGCTTCAGGTCGTGCTCAGTAAATATATCGGTAGCCGGAAAGATAAGGCTATCGCATTGAAATTTGAGCTACAAGACGAACCTTTTATCTTACTTTCGAATACCGGTGTAAGCCCACCGCGTAAGAGAGTAGCGCTGTTGTAAGCTGGACGCCATAACCACCAAGCGCTCACAGGACAACACCCTTGCGTGTTCTACTGTTGGAAGTCTAAGAAGAGAATGACACAGAGGAGACGGAGACAGAGCAGAAAGCGAGTTTCTCGCATAAATGCCCTGCAAAGAGTATACTCGTGAATATTCCGTATACTCGTGAATATTTATTTTTTCCCCCATTAACTCGAGAACTCTTCTCACAACGTCACTTGAGCATCAGAAGCAGCCCCCTCCGACGCGACACCGTGCACAAAGGTTTACTCCTCGGCTAGAAACATCAAACACCTTTTCTCTGCGAGAGAGACACAGCAAAGTGAAGCTGCAGAAGAAGGCGGAGACACACTTACTGTGGGGTACTTCCTCTGTATTTCTTGCATCCCCAATGGCATCTTTGCTGGAGACGCAGGCAGACAGAATGGTAGAAGCAGATAGTTCAAATTGTCTCCACAGTGGAAGAAGTCGAGAAAGGTGCTCAAAGGGATGGTATGCGTGCAATCGCTGTGCTGCTTGCTGTCCAACAAGACGCAACTCTTCGTCCACCATCTCGTAGAAAATATTCAGCACATCAACGCCGTAGTCGCGAGCGCTTTGTGCAGTGCATAGTGGTAATGCTGTTCTTACAAAATTGTTTCTCACTGCCCACCGTGCAGCGTCACGTCTTTCTTTGCTGCTTGCGCTTTCTCCTTCTTCTGTGTCTGTTGCAGCAGTAGTAAAAGCACCAGCAGCATACTTAGTAGCCGCTGTAGCGGCTTCTGTCATCATAGTATTATGATTGACAACAACACAATAGTCAATCCGTTCCATCTTCTGCTTCCGGCCCTTATTAATTGGAGCCGTGGTATAGGTTTCAGGCGCACTCCACGCAGAAACATCCGTAGTAGCAGAATCACGATTATGTGCACCAGTAAAACGTTCCTCATTTCTTTTACTGTTTACATCAGCAGATATAGAAGAATTTGATGCTAATACAATGGCCTTCCGTCTCTCTGTCGCAACAGCACTGGCGTTCTTTTCCCTTATCAGAATATTCAATCTCAACCTCGTTGCTGGCGCCTTCTATTCCTGCAATAGCAGGGATAGGTTTCACAGACAAAGACGACGAGAAAACCTTTTCTGCTCTCGCGGCAGACTGTTGTGCATGTGGTCTTACCTCACTACCAACGGCTGTTACTCCTGAGGGTTCTATTGCTGTCATACCGGCAGCACCTGCTTTCTCTTTCTGCACCACTACTGGTGAAAACCTCGCGGAAGTCTCTTTCTCCCCCGCAATTGTCATATCGCTTCTGCCACCGCTCTCTAACGAATCACTAGCAACACCAGCAGCAGTTCCTGCGACAGACAAGAGAGCCACTCTATCCACCAAATCATCATCGTTGGTAATATTGTTGCGAGACACCTTGCAATAGCTACTCTTCCTCTTTCTACCCGGAGATGTAAATGTAGAGTTGCTGTTGCTGCTTTCGCTACAAGTACGACAGCAGGCGCTCCCACTATCAGTTGAATCATACGTATCACATTTACTACCTTCCTTCCGCCACGTGCTACTGCTGCTATTAATGCCGGTGCCTGTGCTGCTCTCCTTAGTGTTGTTGGTTTGCGACACCGACGTCTGCACTTGGGGTGTTGTCTGATTTTGTGAAGGTTGGTGCTATTAGGACCGCTGCTCCCCGCGCCCTCTTCAGCAGTGGGATTGCGGGCAATCTTGTTTGTTTTCGTCTTGTGTTCTAATGTTGTTTTCGTCATTGTTCTTCTTGAGTTGTTGGTAGTACTGAAATGTCTGGTGCGTATGCTGTCGTCAAATCGTGCGTGGCTGCAGTGCCAGAGGCATCTGGTGCTGTTCTCTGAACTCGCCGGTCTCTCACATGCATCGCGCCTTACGTAACAGAGCAGCAATTGCAGCAGCGCGTGCAGTGCAGCTGAAATAATAGTACGTCGATAAGCCCACAGAACGCCGCTCTTAAGGTCTTGATTTATAAGAAGCGTAGACGTTTGTAGCTCTTCAGCAAAAAAGTTGCGCACCGTACTTTTCAGTTCGGATACGAAGTTATACACATCATTTGACGTCCCCAGCCATGTGTCTGACGAACAGATATGAAAACTGGTTCTCTCTGCTGTCTGCTTCTGTCGCTGCTGCTCTTCGTCTACCCAATAATACGCCTCTCCTGGTATACAGTGTGCCAGTGAAGCACACATCCAACAAAACCTCGTGTCACCTCTACTCCTCCATCTATCCGTCCCCCCCTTGTTACTTCTTCGGAGGCATTCGAGTTTACTGCTTTGCTTTCTGTCATTTTTTTTCACGTCCCTGTAGCCTCTGGTATCCCACACGGTACTGCGTGCACTGTCCCTCTTCCCGGTGGCGTCTCTTCCTCTCAGTTCAGTGCGGCAGCAGCAGCAGCTGCTGCTGCTGCTGCTCAGAGTGGTTATGTGGGTACTACAGTTTGTGCATGAGACGTTTGCACTATCATCTTCTTTTCTGTGGTGGTCGTGGCTACCAACAGTACTACTGGGACAAGGACAAGAATCACTACTACTACTAATACTATTGTCTGCAACGGTGGGCCCGCGTGTAGAGGAAGCTGTACTAGGCCGGCTGTCGAGTCTCTTTCCCGTAGTCGGTTATATTCCCTCCGGACTTGCTGCCGCTGCTGTTGCAGCAGTAGCGCGCGCCTCTCTCCGTCTACTTGTACTGGCGATGAGTAGTCTTCGTGTCTCTCTTCCACGTCCGTCTCTTTCTCCTGCAATACATGCCGCAGTGAAACCTGGCATTGCGACCGCTTTTCCTGCGTGTTTGGAGTCAGTCGCTCCTGCTGTGAGGCCATATATGACGACGTTTGATACATCTAGATGCGCTCACAGCGACAGCAGTTACGAAAGATTTAAGACGTATACGTGCCAATTCCAGTGCAGGGTGGTAATCTCCGTTCAGTAGTAAACAAAGTCGCATCCATCCCGTTAAAGCAGAAGCTTTTTTTACAAGGGTTGCTGCTGCTTCTTCTGACTTTTGCTCTTTACCTAGTGTCTTCCAAGCTCCCTCCTTCTGTGATGCGGCTCGTGTTTCGACTGGTGTTGCTCCTACTTGAGGTGTTGCTGTTGCCCGTGTTGCTCCTCTTGCTGGAGGTGCTGCTACTCCTGGTGCTCCTTCTGCTGGTGTTGCGAATGCCAGCCCTCCTCCTGTTCGTGCTGCTGTTTCTGCTGCTCTTTTATCTATTTCTGCTGGTTCCGTTGCATTTCCGTCCCCTGTAGCTTGTGTTGCTATTGATGAAATGCGGTGGCTTGATACCTGTGCATCAGTCGTAGTGACGTGTGAATGTTGAAACCTTAAAGCATCATAGACATATTTTCTGCACCGACAACACGTGTGCAGGTGCGTGCAGGAAGCCTTCGCTGTTGTTGTGAGAATCGAAGTCGCTGTAGCGTAAAGAGAGGGAAAAGCACAATTGCAGCAAATCATTAAATTCCACATCGGCTGTTGCTTACATCGTCGTGCATAGTTCTCATCTCTGCGCCTGTAGCAGTGTCTGTCGCTGCTTCTTCGCTGAGATGCTGCACATGGGACATGTTACCCACACTGCCAGCAGCAAGTGAAGGGCCACCAGAAGCACCGAGTGTTTCATCGTCAGCAGCAGGAGTAAGGCATATCTTCGTGCACTGGACACGCGACCTGTCGCTGTTGCTGCATGCCCATTGTACCGCATCTTTTGAATGACTTGCACAAGTTGCCGTGTGGAGTAGCTGCTGCGCACTTGTTGCTGCTCCATTTGCGTGTGACTCTGAAGCATGTCCCTGCTGTGTATGACTGACAGTCATGTGCTGGTCCGTGTTCTTTCGTCTTCGCCTTCTTCCGTATTGGCGAAGCTCCATACGCCGCTCCTGATGGTGCTGCTCGCGGTGATCCTGCTGCTGATGGCGCCGCTGCTGTTGCTGACAGTGCTGCAGCTGCTGCTGCTGCTGCTCCTGCTGCTCAAACAGACTGAGCTCTGCTGATGCAGTGCTTCAACAGGAACGACAAATACTTTTCTATATCTTTGTCGGACCATCTCTTCACACCCATAGTCAGTAGGGGAGAGCGTGTCTGACTCCTTAGTATCCTGCTGCTGTAGCAGCAGACCTGATTCTGACTCTTCTCTACTATCTTCTCCATTGTGCCCCAAAATCTCTCCTCGCTTTGACAGCTGCTTCTGTCGCGGTGACTGACCTCGTTGCTGTTGCGGTCGCTGCTGAAGTGTGCGATACTGCAGAGGAGGGACTGTAGGAAGACTGGAAGGAGAATTACTCACAGCGCTATGAAGAGATCGCAGCCGTACTTGCAGATGTTGTTGGGAGGCTGCTGCTTCGGGTGCTGCTGCCGCTGCTGGCACTACTTCTTTGTCGTTGAAGCCCGAAGCTGCTATGGGCGGTGAAACTATCAGTGATGTTGCTGGGGCTGATGCTATCGTTAACGTAGGGCCAAGGGATACCTTCGCTACTTTCACTTGTGCTGCTTCGTTCAAATATATCTCTTCCGTCAGTGTGGTGGTCGCTTCTCCTCCTTTCTCTCCTTCCTCGTCTTGCTCTTCCTCTAGTAAAGCTGGCCTCTGGAGTGGTGGTGGTGCTGCTGCCTCTGCTGCTGCTGCCGCCACGTCTGCATAGACGTGCAAGCAGGAACGCGGCAAAGCACCGCAACAAATAGAATAGAAGGAACATGGAAAAATCACTACTTCCTTGATGCTACAGGGCGGCTGCAGCAGCTCTGCAACTGCAGCAGCACATGGTGGTCCTCTTGTTTCTTTTGCGCACAAATCGAAGTCTTTCGTCAGTCTCTCCTCGTGATGCGATTCTCTGACGTTCTGAAACTGTTGCCCTGCGTTCCTCGCCTCTCTCTCATCTTGCTGCTGTGGGAAGGCTTCTGTATTCTCTTTGGACTGATCCTGTAAAGCATTTACAGTTCCTTTCTCCAGTTGCTTCCAGGGATCTGTTTTCTCATCCCCATGTCGTTGTCGGGCTTCTAGAGCCCTCCGTTGCTGTACTTCATATTGTATGGTTCGTTCCTGCTGCTTCAACTGTCTTTCTCTTCGATAAACGTTGTACGGCGCTTCCCTCTGCTCTTCTGGCTTCGATGGCTGTTCATTTTCCCTTTTCTCTTTCTCGTCCTCCCTCGTTTTTCCCTGTTGCTGCTCCCTCTCCTTCCAAGGCGCAAAAACATTCGTCTTCTTCTCGCTCTCTCTGCCTTTATCTCTCCATCGGTGTTTCCCCATAAATTCTCTTTGAGCTTTGGGGTCAGGTACACGTCGTTCATGCTCACTAACACTTCTTGTAGGAAGAGTAGTGCCAGTTAGGGATTATTTACCTGTTGTAGCTAGGTGTATCTGTATGATATGTTTTCTCTCTGTGCCCCCTACGTAAGCAGTGGAACCAATCTTGTCCTATTTGATGCTCTTTGATGCTCCTGCTGATGCTGCTCTCTCTTCGTCGTCGGACCTTCCCGTGTTCTGTGTGTAAAACTCCACACAGTGCACAAACACCTACTGTGGTTACTGATGCTACGCTCTGCTGCCGCTGCTAGTGTTTCTGTTGCTGCTCTTTTCGATACTGGTGCTGCGGCTGCTTTTTGCGGCGGTTCCTTGCAGTTGGTGGCCTCTTTTCATCGAAACTCCAAAGCGTGTGTCGAGCTAGGACCGCGGCGGCACGCAGAGTGAAGCTTCAAGTGTTTACAATTTTAGACAGAGAGCTGCTGCGCCATACATATATGACGGTGAAGTGAAATGTCATCATGAGAATGGCCTTAATCTTTCGTGCTAGTAGAGGGGTTTCTCACAAAAAGGGCCTTTATTGGTTGGCAGCACTGTGTTCGCTACAATGTATTCCTTACATCATGATAATAAGCTCTGCGTTTCGCATTATATGAATTATCAAAGTTGCTGCCGGCGGGCCACACGGCTAAACGGTAGGAAGGCACGTCAAGGGTATTACAGGAGAGCCTTCAACTCGAATTTTCCAAAAAGTTGGGAAAACGTATGTGATAAAACAGATGAAGTCTACAACTGGCTACAGGTGCTTAGATCAACTGATACTACTTCGTTGAGGCTTGTAGATGGACAGAGGATGGTGCTGATGGACAGCTGGTGTGCGTACACACAAAAAAACCGGTGGGACGTAGGCGCGGAGGATTTTGTTTGAGTTATACATATTCGGCATATAGTGTACAACACTGGAGAACGATATTTCTCGTGAGCTCAGTGTACAGTCGGTGATTTTCACGGAGGAGCCATTGTCTTTCAAAGAAAAGGTAAGTCAAAAATGGGGGAAGAGATGAGGGGGAGAGAGTACGAAGGAGGCAAGAGCCTCCTCACTAGGATTCAGGCGGGTAGAAGAAAAAGGCCACAGGTTATATCGAAGGGAAGACTTGCATGTAGGAGAAGCACACCGTTAAACATACGCTATTGTGCCAGGGCTTACGGACACGGTGCAGCCGACCAACGCGAGACAGTTCACGTCCTGATGATTTATATGCGCATTTATATCTACATATATATCTTTAGGTGACTGCGCATAACAGCTTCATCGTGAAGTGCACAGGAGTTAATAAGAGAGTGCTGCCTAACGATAGTAGGCGGACCGGCACGTAGGACACGTGTAAAGTGTGGCCGTTCCACTGGAACAAGCAGGCTCGTAGAAAATGAGAGGTACAGCTGCTGGCTTGAAGTTAAGACCAAATAGCCCCGACAAGGGGTGCGAATCGTGAATATGCAGGCACAGCCGCAACTGTTGCGAAGGTATGCTGGCGGACAGGCAAACGACGGTGTTGGGGAAGCCGGTCGCCCAACAAGGAGGTCATACGACATAAAACGAGAGCTCTTCGAAGAATCGGAAAGGCGGAAAGTCACATAAATAGCAGATCGAGCATAAAACGCTTAGGTAAGGAGGAGAGCGAGTATCTCTCGCCGCACGAACACCAGCGCAGATGATGCAGCGGTAGAGTCGAGCCACACTTGCTGCCAGAGTATGCCGAAAGCGGTAGCGACACACGGGGAACGGAGACGCACAGCAAACGCGAAAAACAAGGAAAATTGGCGATGGAAAAAGGATGGTACAACCTCTGGTCGGAACGCATAACAGTATTCCCAAAAGCAGGCGCGTATGGACGGGTGTGCTTTCCTTATGTACGCATGCGTTAGAGACGAGTACCACGACCGACCGAAAGATAGTATCTGTGCTGCTGGGGTGTAACAGCAAATGAACACGACACGGAAGTGTATACTAACGCTTAGAGAGTATCAAGACGGTGTAGGCAGAATCACACACGCATACACACGGGCATGCACACACACGCGCAAGAGGAGCCTCATTGGGGAGAAGTTGCTCGCATGGACACACCTAGCAACTGCGTTATCAGTGGCGCATCAAATCCACACACGCAGAGACTATTACACTTTCCGAAAAAATTTGTAGGGGCTCTTGTCGCTGATGATGCTCATTGCAGCCTTTTGGTGTGCAGTTGCTCACCTCAGTGCTGCAGCTGTAACAACTCGCGAACGTTCCTGCCCTATAAAGACTATATCGCTCCACAGAACCGATCCCTAAGCAGGGCTTTTGATTGCCTCTGTCTTCGTTAAGACCTACACGCCGTAGACTTATCCACTGCATGTACTGCAGAATCGATGCTTCCATCTAGATCACTCAATACAGCCTAGCTCGCTTCGGTCCGGATGAATCCGAGCCACCACACTCGTTGCATGCCTTTCATCGCCCAATGTGCGTACACAGGCTCCTACAGGATCGCCTGCAGGAAATGAAGACGTTGAAAGTGTGCCCTGCACATGCATGCGGAGCAGCCCGTGCTCGCCGCGTTTCTAGTGCATACTGCAGATTCGGAAACTCAAGGACCTTAGTACCTGTGCAGGCATACCGCAAGGGTGTCAGCCCTCGCCTGTTAACAACCATAGGTCTCTGCGATTACGGTAAGCCTGAGGTAGCTACTCAACGCTTTGGTAGGGGTGTTTTTGTGTAGGGTGCATCCGACCTTCCAACTCACCTAGTGCTCAACCGTACATCGTCAATTGAGAAAGCTGACGCCCTTCAAGAACGCTGAAAGGTCTGAGCCCTCGCGCTCAACCACTTTATCACGCTTATGTCATCTGTCTGTGTCTACCTAGATAGATACGGGGAAAACAGCGTCCTGTACAATACCATCAGTAGTGAAAAGGGCGGTCGAGTAATGCACCCTCGCATGCCCCTTCTTCACTCGTCCACTGTGCAACAGTAAAGTATATCCACCTCTTGGCACTGTATCCGTTAATGTGCGGTCTTCAGCACTTCGCATACCGATCTGCGTTCCCATGTCAAACCTAACACCGGTTTCTGACATAGAATATCTTGATCATCATACCTTTCACCAGAGGAATTGTTTGGAAATAAATAGCAGGTTTCTGACAGGGTATGGCGTAAAAAACTCTGATCCAACTCACCCAAACAGATCAAACGGGGCGACGGCGTGAGACGACACATGGTGAATACGATGGTCAGACCAGGTTAGCATACAAGCGAAACTGTGGGTGGTTGAGCCCAGCTTTTCCTGTAGCTCATGGCAGCACACAAGTTTACTAGAACATGTGCAAGTAATGTTTGAACGCTATCCACGGACGCCGACGCTAAACCGCAGTCGTGTATGCGTGTCTTACTAACAGCCACCGCGTCTACCGACTTCGAGGCTGTCCCGCACTTTTCATTCGGGGCTTGCTCGATTGTACGATTCTGAAACTCTCTTCGCGTCTTCCTAGGAACTAAATAAGCAGCTCCAACCGGATACATTGGTCGAACATTGCCACATGTTGTTGTTCAGTGGATGACACTGTGTAAAACAGCTCAGCACCGGTCTAAGCCCCCTCCTTGTGCTTGCTCGATTGTACGATCTGAAAACTCTCTTTGCGTCTTCCTAGGAACTAAATAAGCAGCCCCAACCCGATACATTGGTCGAACATTGCCACATGCTTTTGTTCAGCGGATGACACTGTGTAAAACAGCTCAGCACCGGTCTAAGCCACCTTCTTGTGCTCCTCTCTAGATGTGCTGAATTGCACGGCTGTCTCCAGGAGGCGAGGACACACACAGTCGAACGGGTGCAAGACGTAATTGCGGTTAACCCTTGACCGACCCCTGGTCGAATTATACTTTACAGTTTTATCCCACGGTAACAAAACGTACCCCCAGTGTGACTGGGCAGGCGACCAGAAGAAATTGCGCCCCACCGGAAGATGCTCAGTCTCAAGGGAGCGCAACGTTCACAGTTGTGGCGACGTGAATATCTATCTTTTCTGCGTATTTGATGCAGAAAATGACGCCTGGGCTCACTGCTACTTCGAAGGCACCTCCACCGCCAACGGTCATTTTCCACTCCAGAGAGGTGTAGCCGTTCGTAGCGTCCCATGGTCAGTATCTGTAAAGAATCTGTCTGGCTAGGAGCTCCAGAAGAATTGCGTCTGTTTTACCCCGCCGACGGCTGATAGTCCCACTGGAACCTCCAGATCACCTGAAGACGGGTTCTGGTCTGACTAAGAAGATATGCTAATTGGCACTAGGCGCCCTTGAAAGCGCACACTCGCACACCTCTATACTGCCTACTCTTTTCCTCGAGAGGAAAACTGCGAGCGCTTGTGGATGAAAAAATTAGGATTTTGAGACAATGGCGAAACGAAGTATACGAGCGGAGAAGCCCAACTACACTAAGTGAAGTCATGCCTTCGAGTTTTATGCAGGCCACGCTGCAGGGCACCATCTGCGTCACCTTGCTGGTACAGACCCCTTAGAGTTTGCTGAGGGAATGTGACCAGGCTACAGGGCAGATATATCGCTGGTAGCTTCCATTCGCAGTGCCCACAGCAGAGGCTTTTCATCACTCTCTGCCAGGTGGTGTGCCGGGGAAAATCAGGTGGACCCTCCTGTGTTGAAACGTGCAGGCTGCCCACAGGAGGAGACGTACACATCTGTAGAGCACAAGTATTCAGTACTTTCCTTGTTGCATCATCACACGGGTGTGCCGTACGATTTCAACTGGGTAGTGGCCAACGCCTGCGTCCCTCGTGCTTTTGAGCAGTTAATTAGGAGAGGTGACTGGTGTATCATGCGTTCCCACACAGACGCAGCACCGGCAACGCTAGCGTATCTCACGCTATCACGGGGGTCGCTCAACGAAGTCGGCTGGTGTTTCACGTGCTTTCAAAAAAGTGCAGCACTGGTACTTGATGAGGCTACAATGGCGCCACTGTGAGCGGTCCACAGTCTGTTTGCGCGCCTACAACATGCGTCTACCGATTACGCTACCAAAGATCGCTATTGTAGTGTGTGCAAAGAGCATTGTCACCTGTACATATGTATATATGCTGAGTTAGGGCTTTTCATAAGTGTACATAAGTGCCTAAGGGTTGAATCCCAAGCAGCTCACCGATGTTACACGTGACGCCCTACGCTTAGGTCAAGTAAAGATGCGCCACTGCCCACGAGTTCTGGAAAAGGCGTCTAGCCTTGTATGCAACTAGTCTCCCGATCTATGTTCAGGGCTTTCGGGACATGTATGAAGTACTGTTCCTTAGAAAAGAATGGTCAGCAACAAACGCTGTTCAATGTGGAATGTGCAGAGTCCCGAACACGTAGCCGCAGCATTTCGAAACATTCGCTGCGTGGAAGGCGCTTTTGAAGATGAAGTCCAAACAGGGACGCGGCCGTCAACACGAGAAAGTTCTCATGAAGTGAGGAAGCGTCCTGATACGCACGTTGAGCTACAATTTGGCCGTCGCGGCTGTAACCCTCTAGGTCTGCTAATGAGGGCGCACGTACCAATGTGGGAAAGAGCTTTCCACCGATGTCTCCTTCCTCCGTAGTTCCGTATTGTTGTCTCTGTGTCTGTATAATCAGGCCTTCTTACCCTCCTTGCTACCTTCGGCCTGGGTACAGCTGAATGAATTGTCTAGATAAAGATGCCAATCCCCAGTCCCGGCCCGGCACCCCAGCCCAGACCGGGAGATCCATAATAGCCAGGATATCCAATCCCGTAACCGTAGCCGTAGCCTGGGTAGCCACCATAGTAGCCTTGGAGGCCTCGGTCGAAAATTCCCAGATGACGCAAATTGGATAGATCTTCAATCTCCTCTTCTGTGTCATGGGCTCCTTCCTTCGGTGTGCCGTATGTGCTAGGAATGGGAGGGAACTCCGAAGGATAGCGAGAAGCGGGCGCAAGAATATCGACTGTCGCAGTGCGTGCTTGAGCCATTGAGAGCATGAGCAGTCTGAGGAGGTCGACAAAGGCTTTGGGAGGCCCATGAAGCAGCAGCTCAGCTTTCCTTCTCAGGTTCTTCGTGTTTCGCTTCTCGTTCTCGTCAGCATTGGTGGCCAGAGTCTTCCTGCCTCCCGTTACTTGTGTCGGCCGAAACCGGTTCCTCAATATTGATCAGGGAAGAGATGGTGTCGTGCTCGTCTTCGTCCGTTGCATCATCTTCGTGCTCTTGTGCGTGCTCTTCCGCTTCATCGGGGTGTTCATCTTCGTTAATGTCCTCTTGCCGGTGACTTGCCTCCTCGTCTTTCTCCGGTTCTACAAGGTGCTGCTCAGATTCATGGTCTGCTTGATCCACCTCCTGGACCTTGCGGTCCTCGGCTTTTTTACTTTTTGATTTCTTGGCAAAATAGCAAAAGTAACGTAAAACATGCGCATAAATCTCCTACACTAATGCCTGTGTGCACATTTGGGCAGCCAGACCTGAACGAGCTGCCGTAGCTGCAGTTGTGAAAATGTACGTGGCGCCGATACGTGACATCGCAGTACAGCCTCGCATATTGTCCACATCTCCGGTCGAAGATGCTCAGCCATGGAAATATAGTGGCCTGCTGCAGTGCGGTTCATCGCTCTAGGATACGAACAACAGCGCCTGCTGTAACCGTTTTGCGATTGTAGTATCTACATCTCCCTCTTCTAAACAGCGGTATCGTACCCCAGGCGGTCGACAAAATGCGTGCTTTCTGTACCCGAGTGCGCTTAAAATTCCACCTCGTGTGCAGTGTGGCGATGGGCCTTGCACGTAGTAGAGCCGCCTTTTTAGCATTCCTTCCACCTCTACGGGGTGTTTTTCTAAAGCTCCGTATAAGATCGAAAACTGGAGGCAACAGACTTCTGCGGCGCTCCTAATGGCAAGAGAAGGCTAGCCGGTATATTTTAGTTCGAGTGTACAGTGACTTACAGACGTTTGCGCGTCGACTGGTGTAAGAACTAGCAGGACCAGCACGCTAGCAATGAAAAGTAGTTTCCGAAGGCTGTCCATGTTGCCGGGCGCAGATCATCGAAGGATATTGTGGCCAGCAAGCGGTAGTGAGATCAAGCCTTTGAGGGCTGTCGCTGTTGCTGTACACAAAGCATTGGAAGACATTATAGCAAGAAAGCAACATGGGTGTGCAACGGTGCATAGCTGCAGCTGGTACTCTCTCTAGTTTGTGTCCGCCTCATCCCGCGCCTAAACGCATCACACCTCTGAAAGAGAGGTGCTTGCCTGGAACGTGGGAGCTCGGTTTACTTGTTTCTCGAGTTGAACTGCTATTTTATACCGTATGCACAGCGGGATGTGCTTCGCCACACAGATCAGCGTATAATCAGCTTTATGAACGGCCTCTCCCTGTTCCAGTCCTGGGCGTCGCAGCCAGTATCCTCTGACAGAGTAGGCTACAGATCCAGCCAGTCATTTAGCCAGACAAACTCGTTGATAACGTAAAACATATCAGAGAACTGTGCGCAGAGGCCATTCACATCTCAACAACTGAGTACTGCCTGCGAAAAGCTCCATCTTCTTCTCAGTTTACTTGTCTAGGTTATGAATCTGAACTACACACAAGCGTACTGTTCTTCCAACGGCAACACCAGAGATGAGGATATACATCTGTCATGTAGTATTCGCTCACCGACGGTGTCGAGATACCCGCGCGACGGAATCAGGGGCACACGGCGACAAAACCAACTCTGTGCATTCAGGGAAATCAATGCAAAGTGAAGCCTGCCGGTGATACTGCCTGCCAACCTCGAGTGGCAAGGTGTCGCTCGATCGAACTAACCGTCATGTGGAGCTCAAGGACAGCTGAAGCTAGGCGCTAGCTATGTGCCGGCGAGGCAAGCCGACATCGCAGATCTGGCGAGCCTGCGCGATACAGCAGTCAGTATACAACTGTAAGCCAGCAGCTAGACGGGCGGATGCTACTTGATACGGAAAGGCTTGCTCGCAATAATCTTACAACTCTTTTGAACCTACGCCAGACCTCTCTGGGCTCCGGAAGAAGCCATTAATTGAGCAGAGAGATTCACGAGTACACCCATATGTCGCAAACAGTGGGATTTGCCGCGTCCTTATCTACGGTTTCGTTGGCAGACGCACTCACCGTCCAGCACAGGATATATGTGCTTGTTTATTCATGCAGACGGGTCCTGCAGAATTGCGGGAAACTACACAGAAGTACTGCTTCGAGGAAAATGCTTACATACCGGGACTTCTGATGGACGGTACGGCACCAAATGAGAACCGGGGCAGTGTCCTTCTCGAGACGTTTCAGCACCCGAGCTCACACTGGGGGTTAAAACGGGGTCACTGCTCTGACGCGAATGTGTCAGTTCCTAGGAGGCACGCCAGGGCCTCACTAGGAATAGCATGTATGGCAAGCCTCTGGGTGTCATTGCCTCGAGGGACGCCTCTGTCACCTACAATACGTGGCGTACTTGTCCCTGTAGGACCAAGTCTTCCAGATGCATCTGGCCTGACCCGACAGTCAGGCATAGCGCAGAGAGGTGCACCGGTTTGGGTTTCCTCAGATTTATAGAAAGCATCTTTTGTCTGCTTGTAAGTCGAGGCGTTTGTACGATACCATAGAATCGACAGGAGGTCCCGCGGTGAAGGCATGGTTCACTGCAGCCGAAGCCTTGAGCTGTTCTGCACCAGGAAGCATGCAAATGCGCCCACACACTTGTGTACTGTAAAGTACAGTTTAGAGCCGTCCGCGTTGTTTGATGTGGAGTTTCTAAACTTCTACGACGAGGTCACAGGGGTCTTGTGGTGTGGATACGTTAATCGGCGAGCGGTAGATACAATGCAGGCCTTCAGGACATTCGCCTCAGCCATGCATTGAGGGTCACAGCCGTCCTCACACGCGGGCAGGACGTCAGTCATGCCTGTCCGCAATCCTTCTTCAGACTACGCAGTTCACGGCCCACCAGAAGAAAGGTTACTAGCTCAAAAACATTCATAGGATCTCCAGGTACATTTCCATACGCATGCAGGGGCACAGATGTAGCTGCTGGACTGCGTGCCTTGCCTCCTACCATTACAACGGTGGCACATACAGCAACATCACGGTCACTACATATGGCGTTAGACTGTGTGAAACACGTATATTGCACCGGTGCGTGTGTGCGGTTGGTGCGAGTTGCTGTTTAGGACGAGGCAGCACATGGCACTGACGTGTCTACGCCTCCTGTCTTTCCAAGTGCGCTTCATACGATGAAAACTCGTTAGGATGAACCCGTGCCGTATCTGTGTTATACATGTGCTCGTCTGAGGGTGCATCATTTAGCGCCAGCGTGGATGGCAGCTACACAGCCTATGATGCCTGAACGCCCAGCCACGCACCCTAGGTACACGCATGCTGCACAGTAGCACCGCACCGCTTCCTACTCGTCTTTCACACAGCCACCCCTTGAGGCTCTACATTGTGAGCGCCTTCTGTAGCAAGATTCTATACATGTATCTCTCCAGAAATACACTTTATTTTGCATTTGAGCTTTGGCCGCTCTCCTCCAGACCACCATTGCGAAAGATAGCTGTACACACAAGCTAACATGAGGCGCCGAATACAGGTCCGTGGATGCTAGAGTGTTTCAACTGAAAGTTGCTTTGCTGCCCTGATTGTGCCCCACCGCCAACAGCATAAGCAAAGATGATGCCAGCGCAAGCACATCGCATGTACGGCAAGAATCTTCAAAAGATGTGCTTGTGTGGAGCGGCCACACTCGTATCCGCCGCGGAAGGGCGCGCCAGACTTGCAGTAATGGTGTGCCACCCCCATCCGCATTTCTTCCAACTTTTCCTATCTGTAGGCAATTGCGTACATACGTACACTATTGTACAGGAGGTCTGTTAAAGGCTACTCCGTGTATTGATTCCCGTAGTATTCCTCATGCAAAAGCACCTATTAATACCGAATGGACTACGAAACGTTAGCTTTGGATAACTTCTCGCAATTGCGTTCATATGCACACTACTGTAGAGGAGGTCTGTTGAAAGCTACCCCGTGTACTGAATTCAGTAGTCTTCCTCATGCAAAGACACCAAATATTACCGAATGGACTATGGAACGTCAGCTTCGGATGGCTTCTCGCATAATGACGAGCTTGGCTACACCCGTACGTCCCTCCACGTTTGATGTACATTTTAGGCTTCTAAGGCAAAGTTCACTGCTTGAATTATTCTAGGCTTCAATTATGTATACCTGGAAGAAGAGCCACCACCGTCGGCATGCTCCCCTACAGTACTGTTCCATTATCGACCGAAGAGGGCTTCATAGTTCGCTTCGGGCAAGCTTCCTGCATTTGGAAGAGTGCTACAGCAAGGCATTATCGATTCCCGCTATGCGGGTTCAGGCGTAAGATGCTGGTATGTCTAGTGTCTGCTACAGCATGCCGTCGTAGTGACCGTTGCACACTGAGATCCTGGGCAAGGCCAGAATCGAGGCCGCTTTTGAGCAGAGAGTTGCAAGATTCACTTCTCTGTTCCTCATACTGGAAGCTCAAAACAGTGTAGCTGCCATGATAGTCCTGAATCGATCACCCGCCTTTATCCGCGGGCTACCGGACATCATACTGTGTAAGTATTCTTTCCCGCAGTGCTTGCGACATGTAAGCGCAGCTGTCCATCGAGCAAGCAACGGAGTGAAGCCCCCACGTTCGCGGCCGGCGCCCCCTCCTTGACTCTGAGTCCAGAGTGCGAAAGGTATGCCCAGTCTCCCTGTCGGTACCCAGCTCAAGGACGAGTAGAACGGGTAACTTTTCGAGTGCCTCTTCTTCAAATCTGCAAAGTGGCACCGTGTGTGCTAGAGGCTGACGGAAGGCGTCAAGCCGTGTCGCGGTAGTCCACTTCACCAGTCCTATATCTTGGTGTATCTCTATAGTTAAGGCGAAGCGTCCAGTTCTTTAGATGCGTTCGACATGATAGTATTGCGTACAGGTAACACCACCAGCAACACCAGTCTATGGCGGAAAGCAGGGGCCACCGGCATGCACTGGTGTAGCCCTATAAAACAACAGGAGCATCAGCAACAGTGGTAGAGCTGTAGTAAAACAGGGCAACATGAGGGCCAGCTTGTAGTATCAGACCAGCCGTAAAACGTTAACGGAAGCAGTCCGTCCCCGCTAGGACAACGATTGCCAGGCAGTCGGACAAGGAGAATCACAACATTGCAGGAGGGGCTTTAGGAGTCAAAAGTACGACCACGTCGCTGCAGGAGATGCTTGAAGGGGAACGACGATGTCCCGGTGTACTTCTGCATAAGCCATAACAGGAGGGGGAACGTCGCCCGGAAGAAGCATGCAGCGTTTCTGTCTTTTCTACGGGCATTTGACTTTAAAGAAGACACCTTATCTTCTTTCCTTACACCTCGACACACTGGATGCAGCGCACCGACGAAACGCGTGTTCTTATGTCCTAAAGGATTGTCATCTGAGGACATACTTATTTCCTTGCTAAGACAGTTTACTTCAAACTCTGAAGTTTTTCAAGAAGAGCGAACAGGCTGTTAAGGTAGGTTAGAGGAGCCCTTTCCACAGGATATTGCGTGGAGTTCGTACTAACTTTTCATAGCTCCGGTGCATGCTTGCTTTTTAACTGCGGCCATACGACGCCTCTCAAGAAGAGCGCACGTTCGTGCGGGTTATGGGCGTGTGCATCCATGATACGCGATAAGAATAATCTCTGCCTAGCAGAAATTCGTAGACTGCAACCGTGTTGGACTCCCCGTCTCCGTTTCTTTCTAACTTAAGTCAGCGTCTGCATGTAATTCACGCTCTGAGTGTGTATGCGCTGGCGTGTGTGCATTTACGTATCACGGGAACTCAGAAATTGAGATAAGAATGTACGCCGCGTGTGTGCACCTCGTCTAGCCGGATGGCGGCTTCTACAACTGCTTGAAGAGCATGTAACTTGGTCTAGCGTGTACGTCTCCTCCTGCCCACACACCGTCTTCTGGCGAGCGAAAGGGTTGCGCCGGCGTGCGTTTTGACATACAGAGCCCTCCGTACGTTCTACGCAGCTTCGTGGTGCTGCCCCTGTGTCAGAGACACGCACCGAAAATAAATACTGCAAGAGTACTTCGCTCAAAAGCGTACAAAGACACTATCTCCACTCGAAGGACCGCAGGCAGGTGCGGTGCGCTCGCTGCACGCGCACGCATCCACACCCAACCCTCTTCGCTCGGCGCCGGCGTGCCGGAAGTCTTTTCTTTCCCTCAAAGACTAAACCTGCCTCCAGACATCGGTGTGTTTGCGGTTCTGCCCACGGCACGCACTGTTTGAGCGGCCCCAGTTCGATTAACAGGTGGACTTGTGCCCAAAGCAAACAACAGCAAATATTCGAAAAAAACAATTTCCATACACGGCACTCAAGCCACTTGACATGTATCTCCTTTTTCCTGGACAGATAATGATAGTCGTGAGGACCCGCTGCCCGTGTGTGCTGGCTGGGACGCCAGTACCTTTCTTTGAGCGCGCCGCTAATCTTTGTTTGCGCCGGTGTGCGTTTACTCAATCATCACTAGTAGGCGGTTCGTCCGTGTCGGTTGTTTGTGTTTGAATTGGAAGGATATATTCTCGCTAGGAGACAACTAGCGTCTCTCTGTTCTGCTTGTTGGTACACCTCTAAAACTGCCTGCCTCACGTCACATTCAACTCATGCGCCCTGCAGTCTCCCTGTGCGTACCATCGTACGTATATACATACATATATGTAAGTATATACTTATGTCTCTCTCTATATGAATTCACTCACTTGGAGGTCCCAATGTGTCCGTTAATCTTTCTCGCTTTCGAGAACCTACAAACGCAAGGAGCACTCTATGATGCGCGCCCAACCAATTCCAGAAAATATTTCCGCGTACACATGTGATTTTTTGAGCCGACTTTGCTATTGTACGTGGATTTCCCCCCAGCTTTCGAAAAGCTCCTTTGTATGTCTGTAAAAGCGCTGACGAAGTGTGTGTGTATTTTATGCATGCTGCTTCTACGTCTCGTGGGTCCAGTACCACGTCGTCGTCACCAAGCGTACACATCAGAAATGTCCGTGAAAGCACTAGGGGCTGAAGTGTGGTTTATTTGCGATTACCGTGTGTATCTCGTCTCTTTCCCCGCTTGTCGTTCACCACTTTCCTTAACATCGCCGTTTGTGCCATTCATATCACATTTCTACGTGAGTTCGTGCGGCTTGAGTGTCTCCACCACCTTTTATAGGCAGGCAGAGCCCCGGTCATTCCGCGTTGAAACGCGTGGGGGGAAGAGGGGATGTGTGTGTATGTCTGTGCATGTGTGTGTGTGTAGCCGTTATGCAAGATTGCATCGATTTGGCAAATCACATCCTATGTAATCACGTACGATTGTGTCTCTCTTCACATGCGGTTTACTTGCAGCAGGTCCCCCCGCAAGCCACGCATGTGTCTGTGAGTAATCTGGCGGAGTGATTGTGAGTGTGGAGATCTCCATTCCCTGGAGACACATCTTCGCAAGAGTCATTCCTCAGATTGATATGTATCCCTTTGCAAGCACTATTTGCCTCTCCATGAATTTATGTGCACGGTGTATGTCTGCATGATCTTCTTTTCCCCGCTCTTCACTCCTTACAGGAGAAAACTAGTATGACAATCCTCCGGATTACTTCGTTGACTAAGAGTAGCCTAATTTGCACGAAATGGGCTCACAAACACAACTCTTTTGCATGGGGGAGCGCCGCACTGCACGGCTGCTGATTAACTTTCACTGCTACGTAATGTCGCGGTGGTTTTCTTGGTGTTAACCCTGGGGCACTAGTTACTCCCCTTTCTCTCCTGGTGCACTTATCATAGCAGCTCTTCTTGTTGCCATCGTCAGTGCTCCTGCGATCGATCAAACTGCTGCTTTGCTATCACCGCACCGCTCTTGACCGTTTGTTACGCTGCTACTACCATTACTACTGCGGAATGCCCACCTCTGCAACCTGACTGTAGCTTTGCTGTGCTACAATATCAAATAGAGGGGCCTCTGTGTGTGTTGCCGGTGTCATCCTCTTTGCTTTCTTCCGCGCCTTTCAGCTGCGGGGGCTGGTGTTCTTGCTGCTTCTTCTTCTCCCAATTCCTGCTGCTGCTGTTGCGGCTTTTACATTACCTGTTGTTGTTGGTCCTGCTGCTGCACTTCAACTCTCGCTGCTGTTGCAGTCGGAATTCCGTGCATACGCCCACGAGGTGGGTTTCTGCTATATGCTTCACTGTGCCATCGTAAAGGGGATTCGCTGCTGCTGCTGCTGCGTGCAGTGGTGCGGCTGTCGCTGCGCTTGCTGCTTTTCCCCCTTTGCAGCAAAGTGGCTCCAGCAGCAGCAGCAACCAAGAAGGAAGAGAGCAGCAGCAGCAGTACCCAGAAGAATTAGTCCTAGTTTGATAATATCGGTCTTGCTATTGCAAATGACCTTGCTTGACTCCGCTGCAGTCGGGAAGGCATTACAACGGCTACATGCAGAGTCCCCCCGTGTACGTACAACGAACAAAAATCTACTGCAAGATACCTGTACTTTGTCTGCGCGAAGATCTTCTCCAGCTCCATCGTCGCTGCAGGCTCAGTCACCCGCCACAACTGTTTCTGATTCCTTTTCTCGAGGCATATATTCAGCTGCAGCATTGACAGCAACAGCAGCCGCAGGGTTACAACACGCAGCAGACCTCCTGCAAGCAGCCGCTCCACAGGCGTCAGCAGCACGAGCAAGACCGCACTTGCCTTCACGCAGTCGCGTAGGCTGTGTGCTTGAGAACGTCGCAGGTCGGACACCCATCGTCTACCCAGCCAGCAGTGCATACACAATATGGAGAGTGTTGTCGGGTCCTGCACCTATAACAGTTTTGTCAGAGAAGAAACTCTCTCGAATATATGCAACGAAAGTACTCGCTAATATATATGCCACGAAAAATTTTACTACTGTATGTGTCGCAGAGGGTTTTTCTCCCCTGTATGACATGAAGAGGCTTTCATGTATATATGTCGTGAAGAGACCTTCTGATGTATATGCTACAAGAAAATCTCTGTCAAAGTACGTCTCAAAGAGACGTTTTAATGTAGATGCGACTAGAAGGCTCTCCAATAGATGTTCCGAGGACAAGCCTTACGGCAGGTTTGCTACATACGTTCGCTGCATCGGGGAGAGGATCGATGAAAGAAGCTTGAGAACGCCCCTAAGTCACACTTCCAGCTGCGCAGCATATTTACCATTGGGCTCCACTGGCAATTCTACCTCCTGTACCATGTGCGATGGGTACTGCTGCTATGGGAAATCTCGTCGCCACGTGTACTCTCCCTCTGCGTCCAGTTTCCTTCTTCACGTTGAGGGAGTTGCAGTGGCAGCAACTGCGGCGACACCCGCAGCGCTCTTTGAAGTAGCACGGCCATCACAAAGTCACACGAATGTTGGAAAAAAACAGTCAAGGGTAGGTGTTACAGCACCGAAAAGGGAAGGAGAAAAAGAATTAGGGGGAATATCACTAAGAGCATTGGCTAGAAAACGCTGGTGGTCTCCACCGACAGGAGGATGGAGGAACCATAACATAGGAAGAGCACTGATTACTGCAGGGCCCGGCATAGTGACAGTTCTTTCAGCAGCCAAAGCAGCAGTGAAAACGCAAGGTACAGCAATGAGTGGGCTTACAATACGAGCCCCAATATCAAAGAGACAGCACTCAAATCAGCAGCAGCAGCAGCACCAGCAGGCAACGGAACTATCAGATATTTGGAGGGCTGCTGCTGGATTACCTGCCGCTGCTCCTTGTGCTCCTGCTTCTGTAGGGACCTATGGGGCTAATAGTGCTACTATTGTTGCCTGCTTTTATAATGAAACAGCAGACTGGATACGCCAAGAAAGAGGAGCCCTCGGTAATGCCGCGTATATAGGCACCTCAGCAGCAGTTCAGGACACTCCGAGGAAACACTTTAACATCGCGTCAGCATCGGATACATTTCAAGTGCCTGCTGCCGTCGCATCTTCATCTGCCGTTGCTGCGTCGTTTAAAGGTTCTCCTTGGCGCAAACTTGCAGCACGAGCTTGCAACTATGGTAAAAACCGTAACTCTGTGCATCTCAGTTCTCAGGTGCTGCTGCGCGCGCTGCTACCTGAAATGGCTGTCACGCTCCGTACATCGGATCTTTTATTGCGTATGCTGGTGTTACTGCAGCAGCTTGGGGTCCTACATGCTATTCAAAGCCTGCAATATTGTGTGCTGTTGTCGTTGCTAGTGCTAGTGGTTGTCCGCTGTAGTATTCGTTGCCTCTATTGTTGTGCGCTGCTGCTACTGCAAGTAATCGATACTCTCTCCGAATTCACTGTTCACTCACTCAGTCCTATTCCTGCTGTTGGTAGCTTTGCCTACTCAATTCTAGAACTCGATATTGCTTTTGCTTCTTGTGATAAGTACTGTCCTCAATGTAGCACTAAAAGCCGTTACGTACGCCTACTTGTGCTGCTGCTGCTAGTAAGGGTCGATCTTCTCCCACAGTGCCTACTGAGAGGTGTGCTCTTTCTACCCTTGCTCGTGTTTCCTTCGCCCTCGTTGAGTGCCTATAACATTTTGCACTACTGCTACCTTTTTTATTGCTGCTGATGCTTGGCCTACTCGTGAAATCAACATATGTAGATATATATACAATATGAGAGTATCGCATGGAATTTGCCGCTGAGGATAGCCACTTCCTTCTTCCAAATTAGACTTTAGTAGTCACTGTGTGCTACTGTCTCTGCTTCTGATGATGGTAAAGATTTGCTGTTCACCGCCTATCATAGTGTCAGTGTTGCTGCTTCTGCTCCTGATAGGTCGTCATGCATCGTTCTCATTCTGCAGCTGTTGCTCTCGGTAACACTCCGTCTCTCTTTGTCCCGCGCATATACGACCATGTGCTACTTCTCTTGAAGATGGTCTTAATCACCCTTCGACGCTCTGTGTTTATGCGCGCAGCTTCTTACTCAGTGCCCGTTGATTATTTTTGTAACGCTGCTTCTGGTGCTAGTGATGATCTATTTCTCCTTTCCACGTCGACCTTGTTGTGCTGTATTGCCATTGTCTAGGTTTTCATGTTCAATCTTTCGTCTCTAGGTTGTCGTTCTTTGGTGACATTGTCTATGCTGACCTCTCTACTGCCAGTGCCTCTAACATTGTGTATTATAGTTGAAAAGACCATGTAGTTGTGGTGTACTGTCCACGCGTATGTTGTTCTGTTATATTGCCGACGCCTGTGTTCTTGTGCTCTACTGCCCACGCGTGTGTTGTTGTGTTCCACTGCCGACGCGTATGTTGTTGTGCTCTACTGCCCACGCGTATGTTGTTGTGTTGAATTGCCAGCGCGTACGATGTTGAACTCTACTGCCCACGCATATGTTATTCTGTGCTACTGCCCATGCATGTGTTATGGTGTTCTACTGTCCATGCGTATGTAATTGTGTGCTACTGGCAACGCGTATGTTGTTGTGTGCTACTGCCCACTACGCGAATGTTACAGTCTTCTATTGCCAACGCGTATGTTGTTGAGTTCTGTTGCCAGCGCCTCTGTTACTGTGTGCCATAGTCAGAGCCTATGTCACCGGGTTCTGGTACCAGCGCATATACTGTGGTGTTCAACTGCGAACGTGTGTGTTGCCGTAGACCATTGCCGATGTCGCGTATGCTACTGTAATCCATTCCTGCTGTTGACGTTCTTGCAGCAGAGGGCAACATCCAGACCCCTACAGAATCGGGAGCAACAGGAAGGAAGATAAGTGGGGCTAAGATTAATAATAAGGCACGTGCCCCACACGTTTTACTTCCTTTTCCTGTACATGCTGTCCCCCTTCCTTCTTCACGAGGTCTTGAATCAAGCGCTTGGGGGGGGAAAGCGGTAGCAAAGAATGTTTACAACAACATATACAGGAGTAGTACAGCAACAGCAGCAGGAAACGGAGCTGGTGAGACACCTTTCAAAAAGAAAAACTCAGTAAGTGACTTCTTCATCTGGAGAAGACATCTGCACGCAGAGCATGGAGTAGCAAGACCACTGAAGGCTGTCACTAATTTTCCAGAAGAAGCAACAGGAAATGAAGGAGATTCTTTTGACGATGAAGGTCTAGAAGCAACGCAGTGGAGTGGAGGAGATGCAGCAGAGAGGACGAATAAGAAGAAGGCAAGTATGTTGCTACATGAGACGATCATGGTGGCATCCCCAGCACAACAAAAGTTATTGCAGCTGGCGGATGGGAAAGATAGAAGCGGTTCTTTCTTCGTTGCACAGCTTGGCGGGAAACAAGTTTTAATGGAAGTTGGGCGTTTTTATGATGTCAACAGAATACACCAGCGACCAGGAGGACGTATATCTCTACATCGTATTCTTTGCTTGAGGTGTAGTGACGGCCACTTCTGGCTTGGAAGACCCTACTTGGAGAATGCCAAGGTATAGAGCGACCAGCAAACATTTCTCATGTATATGAATATACGTACATTCACGTATGTATATATATGTGTGCATGATAAACTTTTTAGTCACAAAGTCACACACATGCAGAGGAGGAGTACGCAACACATGATTCCGAAATACTTGTGTGTAGAGATGTATGTAGAGCTGTAATCTCGCTCCAGTATCGGATGTTGACATCTGTATCCCTGATGTGAACTCTGCGTCTAAGGAATATATATACATTAATACAAATATCTTTATATATATATGTCGCCGGTTTTTTGAGAGGCTATCTTTGTGGGGGCATGTGCGTGGGTGACGCAATCCGTGTGTGCACGTACGCGTGTGCTCGTGTATTGTTGTGTATAAACTGTGTTATATATGTATGTGTCTATGTAGAAATTTGCAAAAATCTCCGAAACCATGTATCATCTAATTCGTGTAAAGCGAGCAGCAAGGGTGTATATTAGAGTGTGGAGTTACGCCTTCCACACCCACTTGATAAAGTCGCACAATCATACACACCAACTACGCACAAGCAGCTCCCCGCGTTCATTTGCGAAAAAGCTCGATACCGTACCTATGATATATATGTTTATACGTCCGACGTCACGTTGAAAACCGCGACGCACCAACTGTGTACATTTGAAGCCTACAGAATGTATGCTTACCTCTTTCTGAAAACACCAGCACCGCGTCCTCATGCGGACGACGCAACCGGCTCACGCCTGAATGTACACTACGACCACGTGCTCAGGCTTTCATACACCCACCAGTACATGTACAACCCACATATATATATATATATCTATACATGCGTATGTATATATATTTACATGTATTCCTGTGCATGTACCTGCGTACAGCGTCGCGTGTATACTTTCCAAAAAAGCCCTTCTCCGAATATTGCCACGCCAATATACTTATATACATCACCGCGTCCAAGGTGTTAGCATACTCACACCGTTCTATCTGCATACACATATATAACCGCGATCCGCTTGATATACTCAGCCTCCATTATTATATATATACATACATGCATACAGCACCGCATTTACATGGAAAACACACACAACTCGTACACATGTATATAAGTATATGTACTAGTGGCATGGTACTTACCTGTGAATTGGAAACCCACGCACAGAGAAACACGCATACGGAGGTATAGACCTACACGCACCCTGGACGGCGCGTAGAAGTCCTTGGGGTGTAGCAGATGGAAACCTCCTAATGGCTTGTGACTAGAAATCTCCTCTACTAGTTGCAGATGAGTAAGACGTAGTGAGTATTACATGCTTCTCATCGTCGTGGAGGCAACGTTATTTGTATAGAGTGGTGTGTCTCACATTCTTTCAAATGCAAAAAAGCCACGGAATTCTGGACTTTGGTATGAAACGCTGACAGGCCATTGCACGCGTAGAGAAGCACTTTAGCAGTCCGAAGAAATATATGGCTAAAGCGAGACCGAAGAAATGGAGAAAATATTTTTCGCATCGACAGCAGCTCACGAGGATCCTGATTGAGAAGATGTTGCTTTCCACCGACTACTGGCACAACGAAGCGACAGAAAAAGCAGCCATGAACAATGTGACCTGTAATACCTCCAATAATAACTCTCCACGCACGGACGCAGCTCCTGAGAGCGGTAGCGGTGCTGCTACTGCTGCTGCTAAACATTCGGAGTTCGCAACACCGTCATGGAAGGTCTATACCATAGAGGATCCTGTCTATGCCGCCTTAATGGTAAGTCGGTATGCCTTTTCTACCTCAGAGATATTATAGCGGCCTTAGTTCTAGGTGTTTGAATTCCGGTTTGACCGACTATGTATATCTAGGGCGTCTCAGACATATCTGTTTCCGTTTGAGTCTTCACCTATAAATAGAACTACGTGGCCTCTGTGGTACTTCTGTCTCCGTCACCTCAATGGTATTCGTTTCTGTGACTCCCGTATGATGTATATTTGTCTACGTTGGCTCAGTTATGTCCCTCTATGCTGCCTCCGTTTTTTTATATGTGTACGCAGCCTCAGTTATGTATTTCTACGCCGCCTCAGTTATATATGTCTACGCCGCCTCAGTTGTATATGTCTACGCCGCCTCAATTATGTATGTCTACGCCGCCTCAGTTACGTATGGCTATGCTTCCTCAGTCATGTATGGCTATGCTGCCTGACTTATGTATGCCTATACCTCCCCAGTTATGTATAACTGCAATACTTGAGTTGTGCAGGCCTATGACGCCTCACTTACGTATGTCTACGCGGCCTCACGTATGTATACGTATGCTGCCTCTGTTAAGTGTGTCCAGTCCGCTCCATTCATGCATGCCTATGCCGCCGCGCAGTTATGCATGTCTATGTTACCTCAGTAGTACGTATGGATACGCTAATTTCACGATTTGCAAGTCTATGTCAGTCTGACCGTATGTATATTTCTGCCCGCTGGAAGAATTATATGTGTATGTGGTGCCTCGAACACATATGTGCTCGTCAGTGTCGCCTCAGTGAGCGTGTTCCTTGGCGACCTCGATAGTGTTGATGTATTTACTTCTTTGAATAGTGACTGTGTGTCTACCGGCTCTGTCTTACGCTTGTATGACATGCAGAGTTGATAATATATATGTCTATGCTTTTTTGATAATACATATATATATATGCCGCCTGGATGATAGACATGTTTATGGCTCTCCAGCGACATGTATGTTTTGTATGCCTTTTTGAGAAGGAGGGACTACATTCGTTTTTGGTGCTATTTATGTTCCTGCCGTGTGCAGAAGGTGTTTGTGTATGCCTTCTGAATGATACGTCTTTAGATGCCGCACCATTGTTGGTGTGTGTCTGTATCCATGCCTTTTCAGTGACATGGGCGTATGTGTCTCTTCAATAAGTTGTGTTCCTTAACCTCCTAAATGATAAGTATCCAGGCATTCTGTTTCTTCTTGTTCGCCGCCTACATAATATGTGTGTTTCTGCCGTCTTGATATTACGTGTGTGAATGCCGCCTTGACGATGTCTATGGCTATTTCCTCCTTTGCTCGTAGGTCGGTAGACGCCACTTCTACGAGATGTACATATATGCCTGTTTATCAATATGCATGTGCATGCGTCTTCAGTGATAGATATTTTCATGCTTTTTCATTCGGATGAACAGCTACGTCGCCTTACGGGTATGTGTGCCCCTGCCTCTCTGATGCAGTAATGTCTATGCCGTCTCAATGATTTGTATGCTACCCCCCAATTATGATGCACGTGCTTTGACGCCTTGAGCGTATGTATGCAAGATGTTAGTGTGCAGCTAACACAGCTGCTCATCGCTGAATCCGTTAGCTGCTCCTGCTGTGTTGCTGTTGCGGTTCCTCCGCCACTGGTGATGTTGTTGGTGACGCTGTTAATATTGTGGCCGCTGGTGCTGTTACTGCTGTAGCTGGTGTCACTCTCGCTGTTCTGTTATTGCTGCTGCTGCTCTCGCTGCTTCTGTTTTCAAGTTTGTTGTTGATAGTGCTGCTGCTGCTGTTCCTATATCTTCGCATATACAGTTTGACTTATACTTGTTAGTTCCTTACTCAGCATGTGGAACCGCTTTCTTTGTAAATCTGAGTGTGCGTGACGTTCTCTAGTGCTGTGGCGCCTCTTGGGGCTGCTTCTGGTACTGTCGGTGCTAGCACTGTTGTTGCCGGTGAACTAGCAGAATAGGCGTGCTGGTGCTAGTGTTGCTGCTTCTTGAGGAGCACTAGCAGTCTCGTTATTACCGCAACTACCGCTGCTTCCTCTTCTGCGTGGAACTTCCTCCGTGTTTCTGTGGCTTCTTTTCTACATTTGTCACGGGCGTTCATTCATCTTCCTGTGCAGTCTGCGTGTATACAACCTCTTCTCTGCCCCCTGTAGCAAGATGTACTCACTCTCCGCATTTCGTTGCATGAAGCGAACGAAATGTAGTAGAAGGTGGCATAGGTGCTGGAACAGTGGAAGTGTTCGTAGTGTTGTTATCGTTTGCAACATGACCACGTTTGCTTCTTGTTTGTGGAGCTGTGTGGCTGATCGTACCCAGGAAGGGTGGGAGAGAAAGAGAAGCTACAGTAGGCCACAGCAACATGATAGTGTTGTACATGGTATTATTCTTATTATTACATTCATCAGGCATAGAAGGAGATGCAGGGCTGGGATTTTGTGTCTGTGTGTGGACATTTGAATTAGTACTTTGTATCTTATGCGGAAGATACGTAGGTCGTGTTTCCTATTATACTTCTGAATACGTATTACGTTGCACATGCTTGTATGCAAGCAGTTATAGGCGAGAGTGACACAGAAACCACACTATAAATATACAATCACATCGTGTTCGTCACTATATTGACGAAAACCAATCACAAATAACAGGGAAATCATGTGAGGAAACTGCTGACTATAAATATATTTACTACCGCTACTTATCCAAGTACTACTATTACTACCGTAAGTACCCTTACTTCTGCTACTACTACCTTCAATAGTACAACGACTACGACACAAGGACTACCAGCAGAAGCACATTCGAATGGTATATCCTGTCGGGAGATCAGAAGCAGTATAACCAGCAGTAGTAGAACGCGCAGTGCAGCTGAAACGTATACAATTTATTTTACAGAGACGCCGCTTGCTCCCCTTGCAAAAACTTTCGCCTACGAGCTCGTGCAATATGCATCTTTCAATCTCTAAGCGTGTGACTAGCACCACCAGTACTACTGCTACTACTACAATTACTACCTACACTAGTTACATGCTCGAGGGCGCCCTTGCACGAGAAGCTCGCCGTACTTTTGGATGGAATATGTCTTGATTTTTTTCTGGTGCTGTTGTTCCGGTAATGTGATGTATATTCTTATATTCACACATACTTACTATATGTGCTTTACGAATACATATATAGATATACTTATACATGTATACATATGTGTGTCTATATGTGTTTGCGTGTACACATGGTAGAAGCCTACTACGACGTAAGTATGTCGTTGTCGCACGTATGTGTACACATACGCCTCTGTACGTGTATGTATGCGTACGACTGGGGGCTTACGTGTACGTGTGGAATACGAAGGGGACGCCTAGTATAGTCTCGTTTGCTGCCTCTGTAGTCAGTACTTCCCGAACGTGTATAGACCTTTGCAGGGAAAGTGCGTCATACTCGTCTGACAGGTAGTTGCATGCGTTTGCTTTTATCGTACTTACTTTCATTTTATTGTGCTCCTTAATGATGGGACGCGCACTATATCTGTTTCCAGATCCACCAGAGCGGGATGTAGTATATACGTTTGCCCACACACATAAAAACAGGGACGTGCGAATAGATGTAGAGCAGGAGCATCTAGCTTTCACAAATACCTCTTGGGCATAAGCGTGTATGTACGTTGTAGCCGACTGCCGTGGCTATACACGCAGACGTGTACGAGGTATACATACACACGTATTTACACATCAAAGGAAGAGGAATTACGTGACCCCATGTGCGAAGAGAATTCGGCATACTTTCTTCAGCGGTCTTCTGCATCCGTCTCGCTAGTCAAACCCTCGTCTTCCGTGAAACAGATGTGCCTGCTTACTCAGAAGCAAAGCGGAGTGAATTACCAACAACGTACGGCTTCAAACGTCTGAGTATACATATATACATATATATATATATATATATATATATATGCACGATATACGCACGCTTTAACACACACCTGTAGTCAGAAGTTTGTTGACACAGGGACGTGCAAGAATCTTTTCGACCCCCTCTCGCCAAAGAGATGAGAAAGACCTGCACTTGTATTGCGCCAGCAGCAAGAAGATGTGGATCAAGGCACACATACATACATACATACATACATACATACATACATACATACATACATACATACATAATTTCAGGTACGTTTGCATGTGTGTGTGTGTGTATGGGGGGGTGTTTTATTATGTTTGTGTTGCGTGTGTATTGCCGTCCTGTCGTCAGAATTGTCGACTGAGCGAGAAACCGAGTCGATGGCTACCACAGCTGAAGCAGAAATGCATGCAGCTTGCCCCCAGCAAACAGCTGACGTTACTAGGGCCAGACCCTCTGAAAAATTTCGACCCCCTTGTGAATCAACATGTCTTCGACGCGCTATGCGTGGGGGCAAATGAGATGCTTCCCATTTTGCGTAACCGGCTTCCATCCGAGGACCTCTAACATCCGGCAAAACAGGCTGGCTAGCTGCTTTTAAGGGGGGTCTCCTACGGGTGTACGTACACCACAACCGAGTGGGATCAAGGGTATGACCCGCTTTTCGCCGTACAGCATTCGGGAGAGTGGAGTAAAGGGGAGGGCTTACGAAGGGATCAGTTCACGTGTAAGAAATCAGAAACTCACACTGAAGAAAATACATCTCGGAAAGGGCTTTACAGCTACGCCGTGTTTACACTACTACCAGCGAGCGGGCACGGACAAAAAAAAACAGCCGCTAAACGAACGTACAGCAGGGAAGCAGGCTCAGAGCAGCGAGGGTGATGCTGGGATCTGCTGCACAGTCGTCAATACGTTTGCGTCACCGTGTCACCGCGTAAACATGAAGAGCCGCTAAACGAACGTACAGCAGGAAAGCACGTTTAGAGCAGCGAGGGTGATGCTGGGATCTGCTGCACAGTCGCCGATACGTTTGCGTTCTCGTCACCGTGTCTTCTACACGTGCCCAGTATCGTGCTTCTCATGTGCGCTCCCCTAATAGAACTACACCACCTCACATTATCTGCACGCGGTACACGCCAGGAGACTGAGTAGTGATACGACTACGGGATTCCTCTTTGGGTCTGAAAAGCGTATTACTGAGGGGTCAAGGTAGCGGCGCCGGATGGAGACGGGGCTGAGTCGCTTGAGCGTCTCGCATGCCTGTAAATACATTACCAGAGAGCGTTGGCGCCTTGAGGCCGACTTGCCTGAGCTTCTCGCATGCATGTATATGCATGTACGGAGACAGTTGTCTTCTTTCGTGACAGTAGGTCAATGGCTTGGGCGGTTCTCTACGTGGCAAAGACTCCTCGAAAAAATATTCGTGCGCCCGATTGTTCATATCTGTATGGCCTCGGAGCATTTAAGGAAAGTGCATGCACCTGCTCCCACAAGGCTCCGAAGTATGTGCAGTCGTATACGTGTGTGCAAGATCAGTTACGGGATTGAACACGTGATAACAAACCCTAACGTACTGCCCAAATATCGGACTCAGGTCCCGATGCCTATTTATCTGCGTGTATGTACGTATAAAACTAAAACCCACCTTTTTCATGATGGAGGTAAGCGATGTAAACATACGGATGACTCAATCCCAAGTTATACTTATTCATATATGGTTGTTTGTCTCTAGGGAACATATTGCAGCAACAAGGTTTACATACATGTATAAGTGTAACTATGTCAGAACACACCACGCCACTGTGTAACTCCATATTGAGACACGTATACATAAATATATATACGTGTGTGCTTGTGTTTAGCTAATTGCGTAGTATAATACACGAAGCAGGGTCGGACCCACGGCAGATAAGAGATATGGACCTTATTGCCCCTGCATCTGTACGTGCTTACAAACAAGACGCCAGCATCCTTAAACACGCTTTCACTATTCAAGAACCAGGATACGTATGTCTGCATTATCTGACGTTCATATGGCTGTAGGGTTATCTATCTGCCGTATGTGTTAGAGGACAAATGCAGATCCTCGATTAAGATTCTCCCCAAACACACACACACACACGCGGACGCCACTCGCGCACACACACACTCACACTCGCGCACACACACACGCATACTCGCGCACACACACACGCATACTCGCGCACACACACAAGCATACCCGCGCACACACACACGCACACTCGCGCACACACACACGCACACTCGCGCACACACACACGCACACTCGCGCGCACACACACACGCACACTCGCGCGCACACACACACGCACACTCGCGCACACACACATGCACACTCGCGCACACACACACGCACACTCGCGCACACACACACGCACACACACGAACACTCAAGCACACACACGAACACTCAAGCACACACACGAACACTCAAGCACACACACACACACACACACTCCGGCACAGAGAGACGCACATACGCACATACACTCCGGCACACAGAGACGCACACACACACACACACACACACACGCACACACGCATACACTCACACACGCACAGTCACACACACACACACGCACAGACACACATGCACGCACGCATACACATGAAAGTATGAGATTTAAGCAGAGCTCGCAAAACGGTTCCTGGAGCCTATCCATAGGCTTCCTGGTAAGCGGCGATGTGGAGATAAACGACGATCGGACGGTCATCGCAATGGTGAGGGCCCTGCCTCCTTCAAATAGGTGTGTGTACATCTTACATTTGTACGCAGTGCATATACGTATTTCGTATGTAAGTCCCTCGTACGCTTCTCGGTGCAGGAGCAGAGACATCCAGGCTTCCTTTTGGCGTTGTAGCAGATACATACGTACAGTATATATGCCTAATATACTACATGTATATTGCATGGTAGTATATGGTGCCGCTCTGTACACGCACGCACATGCAAATACATCTCATCGTCTCTGGAGGCTTATTAGGTCATACGCACGTGTGTGTCATGTATGCGCTGAATCGTCGTGTAGCTGATCTCAACGCGGACACATGTGTGCATAGGAGCGTCATACTTCTAGATGCATCTGTGTGCATGTGCGCGGGGGGTTGCAGCTCGTATATGCCCACTTACGTCGGTACGGGAGTGACTATGGATCTGTGCCTTGTGTGTCGGTGTCTGATACATAAGGTACATACCGTAAAAAGCAATCATTTCAGCTCTCACAAGTGCGGAGCGCTCTGTATGCATACCCTCCAAGAACGTGGTACCACGTGACAGCATGGGTATCACCTGCATGATGAACATACGGGCTAGCTGGATGGATACGTTGGTTGTACAGCCTAAATACAATACAGCATGTCTGCGCAGTGTGTATAAGCTGTTCAACGAGATTCATGTCTTCAATCTAGTGGATGCAACCTTGGCAGATACTCCCTCCCTTCCCTTGCGGCTCAGTATATTAGGATACGCAGAAACTTGCGCTGAGTGTAAGTATGTCTACGCTAAGGACACGCTGGCAACGTCTACTCTCATCGTATGTTTCTCAATACGTGAGTGCACTAGGAGGCGCCTTGTTTCCTCCTAAACGCACGTATCAGCCGGAGACGAGATCGGTACTGTTGCGACGAAAATGCTGCCGCTACCAGAAAGACAGTTGCCGAACAGACCGAGAGACGCTTTTTGACGTTTCTTGCCCAATGGCCATCCGTCGGTCGCAGGCCGCCGTGCGTGTGCGCCTACCAGCACGTGCGAACATAGCTCTCCACATGTTCATAGAGGTGCGGGACCAGGATTTTCTACGCGTGGCATTTTTAGTAGTGAGCACCGCCTTCTACACTTGTGAAGCTGTGGGGAGACAGTTGCGACGCTCTTTGTATAAAGTATACTACACATACGCTTCTGCCCCCATCTACCATCTGTGCACACACATACATATATAAATACCGGTGAAGTTATTTTCAGTCTCTAGCCGTCCACATACGCTCGACACACGTGTAAATATATCTGGAGTCCGGCTGGAGTTCAGTTTACTCACGTGTGTAGCCTTTCTTGCGCTCGCGCGTGCATGTGGATTTTGCAGTCAGATGCAGATCAGAAGTACACGCCTCTCAATTCGGTGAAAGCCAACGCATGGTCGAACTCTTCGCTACAATGTGAGAATTCGTGAAGACATTCACAGCTAGATTCCGTGTACACACGTTTCCATGCCGCATTTCCTTAGGTGCCAGACATCTATCACAAGACAAAGTATATACGTTCTCTGTGACAAGTCCACACTCTTTTCATTGAAAGCTCACGCCTCTTTTGCGATGGCGATTCGCATTGGTGTCTGTGACATGAGGATCAATAGGTATCACCTAGACACGGCCTTCAATCAAGCACGCGCGTGGGTGCGCTCATTGCCATTTGACAATGAGCGATTCTGTAATTGACCTCTCCACGGTTGACACATGCAGACACTAGGTTTCTGCGGACCCACAAATGTGTGGTTCCGGACTCTCCTCCGCCAGCTGTGGAGCTGCAGGCGCTTCACATGTACATGTAGGCAGATATAATGTATGTTCGCCTCTATACTTACAAACATGCGAGAGCGGCAGACCCCGCGAAGACATGACAGCGTCTGCGGATGCAGTATCTGTGTACAGGTGTGGCCGGGCGCTAGCCCGTTATGATGAAAGGTGGAAGCTACATACGTGTAGTTATATCTTCGCGTACGTGGAGGCACAGAAGAAAATGCCTACTGCAAGCGCCTTGTGCACGCAGCAACCAGCCTGCGGAGGCACAACGGTGTGTCTAGAACGCTCTCTGTAGGCGAGCAGCCGCGTAAAGCCACCTATTCACGCAGACTGGAGAGCAGCAATAAATGTGGTGCTTGTCTCTTCGTAGGCGCCAACTACACGTATCTTCCAGTAAGGCGTGCGCTTTTCGAGTGATACCTTCGCAGCTGGGAAGTATCTCTGCAAGCCACCCTGCCCCGGTGGCCTATACAAATTTATTGCGTTTGACAGGAGCGACAACAGCTGTACTGCTGCGTTTCATGTCACGCTTGGACAAGTGCACACGCGCACCATCCTTGATGCAGCCGTGTAAAGAAACGCCGGCACGACGGCGTCTTCTGGAGACTACGAATATTACTGACAGCTAAAATTGGCTCAACACAGGCAGGGGAGCGAACAGCAGAGACTTAGCACTAGTGCGTGAGAAACCGCAGCGTGTAAAGGGTACAAGCGTATGGTTTCCTCGGCGAAATATAAACCCGACGATGCATCGGGTCCACGATTACAGGTCTACAGTCACGAGCGTTCTCTGTCTCTGGTAGTATACCTCTTCTTGCCAACGGCTTACCTGAGCGTAAGAAATTGGCCTCTGAAGTACATTCCGTTAACTCAGTGGGCACCTGTGCACACCAAGCTTCCCCGGGACATATGAGCTACCCGATACGTGTATATTTGTATACTTACATGCACCTTAATCACTGCAGTACAAAAGCTTTGTCATTCGTCAGTGCCTTGTTCTACGTGCGACACAACATCACGCATCTCTGCTGAAAGATTGTGTCTGCACTATACGTATATGTTTGGTTTGTCTTATTCTGGCCTTCCTGCTATCGAGCCGTTGATGTCGTTGATAAACGTGTTTTGACACATTCGTGCAGATCTGCAAGACATGGAAGCGTTTCTGCAGCATATGCTTCAGTACCGCTTTCCTTCACGTATCTAAGCAGCGAGGGTAAAAGTGGCAGACGCGCACGAATAATACAGAAGCGAGAGAGAAATACTGATGTGGCAAATTAGCAGTGCGAACGCGAGATTCAGAATGTAGTGGGCCCTCATTCCCGCGAGCAGTCGGTTACAGCCGACGACCGGGTGGCCAGAGGCTGAATTGCCAGCGCAGTAGCCAGAAGAGCTATATTCAAAGGTGAGTAGCTGGCAGAGCAAGAGTACAGAAAAGCTGCAGAAGAAGTGCAAAGCTGTGACTGGGCTAAGTGCTTTGTCGCTGTCAGTGTTCAGCAGGGCAGGAAGCACTTTTGAAGATAGCTCTAGTAATTTCTCGGGCAACGCAGTTATCTCACAACCGACGGGCTGACGTTTAGCAACGTACGTGTGTACTGATGGCGAAAGCGCGCGCAGCAGGTACTGCGGCTGTACCTGAGGTTCTACCAACGAAGCAAACCAGCCAGCTCAGGACTCTACAAGCGTGTAGGCGAGCACCACTACGTCTAATCGATTATGTCATAGTGTTTGTGGCCGTGCAAGATTGCAAAAGAGATATGAAGTGCAGACATAATACATTTCGCGTCTCTCCCGAAGCTAAGCGGGGGACAGGCGGTGTCTTCTGTAGGCTTTAACGTGCATGTCACACTTACCCGCTTAAGAAACTCATACCAACATTATCTACTAACCTGTGGACGGCGGACTGCCTTACACGGGGTAAAGGTGATCGCCTTGCCTGCCGTGTAGTAAAACGAACCTCCTCTCTTTCAGCTCCATTGTATGTCCCATCACCGCTTGCACAAGGCAGGAAAGATCAGTGGAGCTTTTCATGGGTACGAGCAGACGCAGACTTTTTCTGGGAAAAATGCACGGCTGTAAGATGTCGGAAATCCGTACCTTTGCAGGGAGGCCGACCGCGCAGCAGACGGTTCCCCGGAGGAAGGGGCAAAGAAGCGATGCCGCACATCGTCGACCGGCTACACACATGTGACCAGATACCATACCTGTGAAATTGATGTATGTATGTATGTATGTGTCTGCAAGCACACATGTTGTGCTTTGAAGACGTTGCTTGGTTGCAGGGGCTGATTATGAAAAACCGTCCGTGCCCGCTGTTTGAAACCTCCCCGTGCGTAGTTACCCATGTAACAGAGCGTATGCATATACACAGAATGTGAGGATATCCGCCAAGTATATCTGCACATACAAAAAAACTGGAGGAGAGTTTACCTGACTCCATGTAAGCATAGTAGCCGCAGCTCCTGTAGAAGACATGCTTATACACCAATATAACGTCTTTTAAGCGCCACTGAACACTGCCACAATGTCTAGGTGTATGTGTACTCATTTCCGTAGCCACAGACATATCTACGCATGTATAGGAGTATGGAACAAATTGGTAGCTCTAGTAAGCTTAATGTATATACATGAATAAGAAAGACGTAGTTGATGTTTAGCGATGTGTACACATTCACAGACGAAGTTCGATTTCCGTAGATCTAGCACCTACACTCATATCTACACGTGTTGTATTGACCTATCATTTCAGTCTTCTTCGTCTCCAGGGTCAGGCCACTGTTTGAGTGTCCATCTCTTCAGCAGCGCTGATGTATTGCAAGTAAATAGCGGGCGCTGCAGACTCTCGTTGACATAGTTATGTGCTCTGCATGCCCACAAAGAAAGACCATCTCTGCCTCCACGTGTCCACGGAGGCTCTTTCTGCAACAGCACCTCAGCAGAACCAAAAACAATTAGAGAGACGGGAAATAAGAGTCTAGTGGCCTACGGGGTAACAAAATGAGACGGCAAAGTCAGAGTTGCTGGAGTGTCTACTACACATTTGAGTACGCGTATCTACATTTATCCATATATGTTTATAGAGTTCTTATACATCGTAATGTATCTATATATATGTATATGCTATATTACAAGGAGAACATCGGCCCGAAGGAATACGTGAGAAGTAACGCAGCTATCTTAGGAAGACAGGCAAGCAACCTGAGACAATAGGTGTGTGTATGGAAGACAGGAGAAGAAATGCACAAGGAAAGAACAAAAAATTGGGTAAATCCGGAGTACGTCTTTCTGCAAAAAGGGAAGTTGTACGGGAGAGGATTTATAAAGGGACTGATAGTATCATGTCTCACAACGCAGCACACAGAACCACCATTGTCTGTGTTGTCAGAGGTGTTAGAAGTACACAGGTGTTGAAATGATCTGGCCCGAGTAGTCGAAGGACGGCGGCACAGAAAAGGAGTACCGAAAATGATAGGTATTGCCTCAACTCCTCGTAGTAGTATTGCTACATATATCATCGGATATACTACTAAAACCCACACTATTGTAACTAGCGTGGAGACAGCCACCTAGTCGTGCCCCGTCGTCTCACAGACGCATTGTTCAAGTGACATACGCGCGCGCGCACATCTCTCGTCACGCACGTGTGTATATATCTGTGTGTGGAGAGAAACACGTCTACGTATGTATGGCTGCATGTGTGTGTGTGTGTACTGATGTATGTACAGACGTGCGTGTGTATGTATGTCTGCATGCCTGTCTGTCTGCCTGTGTGTGCCTATGTGCGTATGTGTGCGCCTGTATGCACACAAGTGCGTAAGCGTGCGTGCGCAAGTAGCTGCTATTTTAAGAAAAAAGCGCAACGCATAATGGTAATTGCTGCTGCTTTGCTTCGACCCATACGCAACGGTCGACCACAGTTGCAATTGCTAGAAGCTGGCATACACTGCCCTGTTCCTCCTGCACCTAGGCTACAATCGCTGTTCTTCAGTCTTGTCACGTCCTCGCAAATGGCATTTGTTGCCGGTGTTGCTTTCCATTCGTGTTGTTGCTGTTGTTGCTCTGCTTATTTGTGTCCACTTTGTCGTTCTTCTTTTCCTACCCGCTGCTGTATGTGTTGCTGCTGCAGGCGCTGCTGTGAAGCTGCTGGTTTGGAGGCTGATGCAACTCCTGCTGAAGCTGTCGCTGTGTTTTTCGTGCTCCGCGTCTCTTTGTCAAGTTACTCCTTCTTGATATTTTTCTCCACTATACCCGCCTTATGCTTCTCCTTTCCCTTTGCTACGCACAGTTCCATTCAGTCCGCCACTATTTCTTTGTCCAAGTGCTCTCTTCTCTCTACTAACTAATGTATAGAAATATAATAGAGGCAGGTGTGCTGTTATGCACTGTAGCTTTTGACTGTGTGTATCACCTCTTTTAGCAGAAAGAAATAGCCGCGTGGACAGCGCACGCTTAGCGCCCAGCTTCAATACGCCGTAGTGACACGGCACTGTTGTCTAAGTCCTCTTACATGTAGAAGGGCACCACTGTATATGCATGAATGCTTCACAAGCTTTGATATTCCAAAATTCGCATGTTCTCAAACATTCTTCCAGCGAGTTCTACTTCTCGATGACCCGTCAACGGCAGTTATTGAATTCTGTGCCTTTTCCTACCTCTATCTATTCCGTCTTAACCTCTAACGTCCTCTCTCTCTCTTCCTCTATCTCTGTCGCTCCCTCTCCAATACGAGTATTACGCGGCGCCAAGGTACGTTCATACACGTACTTTGTTAATTACGTGCGTATTCCGATACTGAGAAGGTTTTCATTGCAGTGCCCCATTCGATGTTGTTTTATTGACACATAGCAACACGTGTTTGAGATTGTATAGGAAAGAGGCAGATAATGAGCTCCTCAGAATTTTGAGTTTATTCTAACCTCACACAAGAACGAACCGGAGAGCGATTTGATATCCACACATTTACAAGGCCCTACTACGCGTACAGTCCGCCTATACACATATATATACACATATACACGTACAGCTCTTAATTTACATGTACACAAAGTATGCAAGTCGGCACCACCTCACACACAGTGAACAAAAAAGTATAGCTACTTTCCCTTTATGCGTGTGTGTAGGTGTGTCTGTGCCGGAATGTCATTCCTTTTTGACATAAGGCGAAATGCTAACGAAACTCAAGGACTCCTGACCTGCAGGAAGGGATGGAAATGTGTCCGACATTGAACGCAGGGGAAGAGGGCAGCAAACGCGTGAATCCACTCGTGCATGCGCTGCTGCTCTAAGTAGCCCTGAGATACAGCACAAACGAGTCGCAACAAGGTAGAATCAGCACCACTGACGCAGCAACGGTACGAGCGGCAGTAGTCGTATGACCAGCACCAGTGGAAATAACAGCAGCATTACCGTAGCAAGCGCAGCAGCAGGAGTAACAGCAGCAGCAGTATTGAGAGCAGCAGTATCGCAACAACAGTAGCAGCTTCAATATTAGAAATAACAGCAGCAAACATGTGAACAGCGGCAGCAGTAGTGCTGGCAGCAGCAGCGATACGGCCCCGTAGGACCAGCACAGCAGGAGCACCAGTAACAGCAGTAGCAGCAGCAGTAGTAATAGTAAAAGCAACTGCGACAGTGCACTGCCGTAGATGTTCAGAAAAAGCCATACGAGATTCTAACTCTCCCTTAAAAAAGCTCATATTGTGTGTAACAGACTTGTGTGGGTTCCTGCTGCTCTAGACATTATGCTGAGATGCGCCTACTGGTGGCCTCACACGCTTCACCAGAAGAAACAGCAGCAGCAGTTGCATCCATAAGAACAGCATTAGCCCAGATACTGCGTCCACAACGCATCCCCTGTGTCACTGCCCAAAACATACATTCCTACGTATGTATATGTATATATGCATATTTCTTTGTACATGAGCTGTCGACCATAATAGCGAAGTATGCTGCACCGTGTCAGGTGCACGAAGTATGAAGTGTCGTCCACATCATGAAGTGCGTTGAGGCCGCACTCTCACCGGCAATGCAACAACGCATGCGAAGGAAGAGAAGCGCGCGCGATAAAGATGTAAGCTACAACGGTACACCCATCTAAACATATACGTACGCGTACACGTATGCATACAAGCCACAAAGCAGCAGCAAGACCACAAGTGTCTTTATTCCAACGAAAGAGCAAACAGAAGCATAGATATACATAGGCACAATATGCATAGGGACAACCATATACACGCGCACACACACACACACACAGACTGACAAACGCATACACACATGGACACTTACCCTCTCACATCCACATCCACACACAAGCACTCGTATCTACGCATACGTGCACATATACAGATACACACATCACACATGCCCAGATATACGCACACGTAAGGACGCACCAAGATACACAAACACACACACATAGACGCATATCTGCTAGAGGGCAGCTCGAAAAGCACTGCCATTGGAAAATTCTTCCCCTTACCGTCCCACAGCAGCAACATTGCTATTGACGTAAAAATCGTCTCAAAGGAGTACTCTCTGCAAAAGAGCGAAGATGTGTGAGGAAAGTCGGAAAAGAAAAATGCGCTGATCGTCGTCCTAGCAGCTGCAGCAGCAGTATTAATATTACTGTGAATGAAGACAGTGCAGCAACACTCTTGCAAAGGCGTAGTGAAGCGCCAGTGCATGAGCGTGAGCATGGGCATCGCAGAAGGAGGAGCAGGTGCAGCAGTGCCAGCAGCAGCAGCAGCAGTATTACCAAGTCAAACCCGTACCTCCCTTTTGCACATTACGTGCAGTTGTACGAATATATATATATATATATGCATACATATAACTTTGAACGCTTGACTGTGTCGAACCCCACGAGTTCGCAGATATATATATATATGAAACTGATTACGATGTTTAATATGTGTGGAAACACAGTAGCAAGCCAAAGACGCAGCATCTCGCCGTCATCATTCTTGATGGATATCACGAACAGTACTGGGACATTAATGGACGTTAATGTCAGAGCCAAGAAGCAGCGACAGCCGTACGTACGAGCATTACGACCAAGCAAATTAACGAGCAGCGGCAGTCAGAAGCCCGCAGCAACCCGCACGGAAGAGAAGCAGCAGCTGCACCACCAGCACTAGGTGCATGAAACCGGGGACGAACGAGTATAAGCGACTGCAGCAAAAAACGCATGCACAGCAAGCACACAATCCAGGAGATGTAACGCAGGCCTGTGGGTGCGTGAAGGGAACTCCCTTGAAAAAAGTGCTACACCGCAAGAAGGAACGTTGAGTTAGAAGAGATATGCGAAACAGGACGTGCGTGTAAGCGTGATGATGTTAAGCTGCGGGGAACACGACAACGAAGTAATGCATGCAAGTGAACACACAAACATACATGTCTGGACTGTACTCTCCCCTGACACTAGACCTACCTGAAAATTGAGACAGCAACGCACACCTGTGTAGACTTGCATCCTCCCGCATGTAACTACCAGGGAAAAACATACAAATACATATGTGTGTATATATATGTAGACGGTGTTGCACTCGATCATGCCACCACATATATTTGCGACTGCCCACACAATTACATGTAAATGAGGGCATCTGTCTGTCTCCCTCACTTTACATACATGTGTATATATTCATATCATATTTGTGCTTCACATATATATACATATACATACATATAAGTATATCTATTGGACAGCAAAAAAACGTAGATAATCTCACGTAACGTTCGTTGCCCTACTTCTCAGAAAATGATTACCGGTTGTTGCTTCCATGTAGCGGCAGCAGAGTGCAAGACACCCCAAGCAGCGTGTCCGATCGCCATACGGTCAGGGGGTAGCTCCTCTTCACCTTCTTCACCATCTGTTTCACTTTGTGTAAGTCCTCTTTGAAAGTCATATGGTTGGTTGTTTTCAACACCTATTCCCCTTACACTCATTTTCTTTTCTTTTCTTTTCCGCTCCCTGTCTCTGCAAGCAGCGTCTACACACTGCGATAGACGGTCTTCCAACAGCTTACTTGAACGCAGGTTCCTCCCCGTCGCTTCTGCGATTATGCCTGCGGTCATGTCATCATTGCTGTCTGCTGAGATCCTCTTTTCTGTTGTATTAACAGCAAGAAAAACATCATGATCTCCTTTTTTCCAATCAGCCGCTGTTGTAGCGCCACCGTGCAAATGCGGTTCTGACCCTATATACGATGATGCAGGTGTCGTTGTGGTATTTCCATGTGTTCCCTGTGCTGAGAGACTTCGTGCTGCGTCTGAAGGAGTAGCACCAGTGCTTGCTGCTTCCCCGTCACGTGTCGTCAAATCAAACACCTTCCTCACACGTGGAGACCCGGAGTCGGTTGCACGTGGGACTTCTACAGGAGCGAATGCTTTAAAACCTTTCTTTTGTGAAGACAATACTGTATCTCTATCAGTGCTAGTACCCCCTGCACCGCCGGATTTCATGACAGGAGAGTCTTTGCTCTCACCGACGTTATTGCGACTCTCAGAAGAGGGACTCATGCCGGCTAGTCCGCGAACACAAGGAAATAAAAATGGGACAGGCGGTACTCACGACTAGCTCAATGTACAAATGCGCCCTGATGCCTGACGCCTTTCCGTATATGTGGAAAACTCCCAAGAGGTTCGCTGTGCTGGTGCGCCCCCCCGTACGCAGTCTTGATATTTCATGTATACATATGCACATGTATACATATATATATGTATACATGTATATACATATATATATATATATATATATACTGTATACTCATATGGGGTGGGTCCAACAAACTCTATGTATAGATGCGCCGTCAAGCGAACAACACCTGTATGTACGTGACAATGTGTGAAAAGCCGTGAAGAAGCACAGTATGTCTGGCAACGCTTGCGTACGTTTTTCCGGAAAGTCAGCCGGATATGTATAAATGCACAATTGTGGGCTTGTTGTGGAGTTGTTGCTCATTGAAAGCCCCCAAAAAAAAGCGTGTAGACCATTCAAAGGTGTGAAACCGTTTAAGGAGAATAATATTTTTTCTGATGTACAACAACCCTAAGAATTCGCTGTGGTGGTGATTGCAACGGGGTGGAAGGAAAGGTAATTACTAATACTGCGGCTTTAATGAAGGGGGAAGCCGCACGCTATCGTCGCTGGTGCTGCTACAGACGGTAAGATTTTGGAAGAGATGGTAAGAGATTTGTCGATGTCCACAGAAGGTACGGCGTCCTGCTTGTTTCGTTGTGCTCAACCGGCAATAGCAAAGACGTCAAGAGAAAAAAACACTTCTTGGAAATATATTCTTTTTGGGCTGATAGTGTTTCACTTGTGAGTCAACAAGTCACTTAGTGCCAGTGCATAAACTTTGGAGATCCAAGTTTGAATGCATCATGCACACCCGACAATATTTAGAGTTGTATAAGAGTTGTATAAGAACTTGCATACTTGTGCGGATATAAATGTAGACCCAGTCCCGTCTGTGTAGACCCGATTGAGTCTCCGATAAATTGCAATCAGGAAGCATGTGTAGGCGGATGGGACACTTCACCCTTGAAAAGAGTTGCATGACATATATATAGATGTGCTCCACGGGGTAGCATTCTGGATAATAAGTAAAGATTGCGCGGAAAGTCAGTTAGCAAGGTTTGCGATATATAAACAATAGCATCTTTGCTCAATGTCGAGACGGACATGGGGACGGTACAACCTACATAAGACATCTGAGTGGAGATGACGGCAAAGTCTTGGTGGAGAAATGGATACTGATAGGATCATAAATCTGAATATTCGGTGGAAGTCCCCTGTCGATTTGTCGATATTTTAAAAGTAGGGAATAGTATAAGAAGGGCGCCTTGAGAGGAATCATGCAACCGTTGGCACACAGCGTAAGCTACAAACGCGTGTGCGCACTTGCCTACTGTAACATAAGAACTTTTATCAAGTTCGGCTGCCGTAGAATGATACCGTGTGTGCCGCACCCTCCCCCCTCCTCTAC